>NC_139225.1:13888032-13994947 GCF_055691185.1 Crinia signifera | reverse complement strand
TAACTGTTGCTGGCCCCAAAGCGGATGTGGGCGGGGCCTGGTGCCCTCCAGCCCCCTGCCATGCTCATGGTTGCCCCTGGCAACTGTTGCTGGGCCCCAAAGCGGAAGTGGGCGGGGCCTGGCGCCCTCCAGCCCCTGCCATGCCCAGCCATGCCCAGGCTTGCCTGGCAACTGTTGCTGGGCCCCAAAGCGGAAGTGGGCGGGGCCTGGCGCCCTCCAGCCCCCTGCCATGATCAGGCTTGCCCTGGCAACTGTTGCTGGGCCCCAAAGCGGAAGTGGGCGGGGCCCTGGCGCCATCCAGCATCCTGCCATGCCCTGGGTTGCCCTGGCAACTGTTGCTCGCCCCAAAGCGGATGTGGGCGGGGCCTGGCGCCTTCCAGCATCCTGCCATGCCCTGGGTTGCCCTGGCAACTGTTGCTGGCCCCCAAAGCGGATGTGGGCGGGGCCTGGCGCCCTCCAGCATCCTGCCATGCCCAGGCTTGCCCTGGCAACTGTTGCAAGGCCCCAAAGCAGAAGTGGGCGCGGCCTGGCGTCCTCCAGCCCCCTGCCATGCCCAGCCATGCCCAGGCAACTGTTGCTGGGCCCCAAAGCGGAAGTGGGTGGGGCCTGGCGCCCTTCAGCCCCCTGCCATGCCCCTGCCATGCCCAATGTTGCCCTGGCAGCAATTGCTGGGCCCCAAAGCGGAAGTGGGTGGGGCCTGGCGCCCTTAAGCCCCCTGCCATGCCCAGGCTTGCCCTGGCAACTGTTGCTGGCCCCCAAAGCGGATGTGGGCGGGGCCTGGCGCCCTCCAGCCCCCTGCCATGCTCATGGTTGCCCTTGCAACTGTTGCTGGGCCCCAAAGCGGAAGTGGGCGGGGCCTGGCGCCATCTATCCCCCTGCCATGCCCAGCCATGCCCAGGCTTGCCCTGGCAACTGTTGCTGGGCCCCAAAGCGGAAGTGGGCGGGGCCTGGCGCCCTCCAGCCCCCTGCCATGCCCAGCCATGCCCATGCTTTCCCTGGCAACTGTTGCTGGGCCCCAAAGCGGAAGTGGGCGGGGCCTGGCGCCCTCCAGCCCCCTGCCTTGCCCAGCCATGCCCAGGCTTGCCCTGGCAACTGTTGCTGGGCCCCAATGCGGAAGTGGGCGGGGTCTGGCGCCCTCCAGCCCCCTGCCATGCCCAGGCTTGCCCTGGCAACTGTTGCTGGGCCCCAAAGCGGAAGTGGGCGGGGCCTGGCGCCCTCTAGCCCCCTGCCATGCTAAGGCTTGCCCTGGCAACTGTTGCTGGGCCCCAAAGCGGAAGTGGGCGGAGCCTGGCGCTCTCCAGCCCCCTGCCATGCCCAGCGTTGCCCTGGCAACTGTTGCTGGCCTCCAAATCGGATGTGGGCAGGTCCTGGCGCCATCCAGCATCCTGCCATGCCCTGAAATTGCCCTGGCAACTGTTGCTGGCCCCCAAAGCGGATGTGGGCGGGGCCTGGAGCCCTCCAGCATCCTGTCATGCCCTGGGTTACCCTGGCAACTGTTGCTGGCCCCCAAAGCGGATGTGGGCGGGGCATGGTGCCCTCCAGCATCCTGCCATGCCCTGGGTTGCCCTGGCAACTGTTGCGGCCCCAAAGCGGAAGTGGGCGGGGCCTGGCGCCCTCCAGTCCCCTGCCATGCCCAGGCTTGCCCTGGCAACTGTTGCTGGTCTCCAAAGCGGAAGTGGGTGGGGCATGGCGCCCTTAAGCCCCCTGCCATGCCAGGGTTGCCCTGGCAACTGTTGATGGCCCCCAAAGCGGAAGTGGGCTGGTCCTGGCGCCCTCCAGCCCCCTGCCATGCCCAACCATGCCCAGGCTTGCCCTGGCAACTGTTGCTGGGCCCCAAAGCGGAAGTGGGTGGGGCCTGGCGCCCTCAGCATCCTGCCATGCCCAGGCTTGCCCTGGCAACTGTTGCTGGCCCCCAAAGCGGAAGTGGGCGGGGCCTGGCGCCCTCCAGCATCCTGCCATGCCCAGGCTTGCCCTGGCAACTGTTGCTGGGCCCCAAAGCGGAAGTGGGCGGGGCCTGGCGCCCTCCAGCCCCCTGCCATGCCCAGCCATGCCCAGGCAACTTTTGCGGGGCCCCAAAGCGGAAGTGGGCAGGCCTGGCGCCCTCTAGCCCCCTGCCATGCCCAGCCATGCCCAGGCTTGCCCTGGCAACTGTTGCTGGGCCCCAAAGCGGAAGTGGGTGGGGCCTGGCGCCCTCCAGCCCCTGCCATGCTCAGGCTTGCCCTGGCAACTGTTGCTGGGCCCCAAAGCGGAAGTGGGGCGGAGCCTGGCGCCCTCCAGCCCCCTGCCATGACCAGCGTTGCACTGGCAACTGTTGCTGGCCTCCAAAGGCGGATGTGGGCGGGGCCTGGCGCCCTCCAGCATCCTGCCATGCCCTGGGTTGCCCTGGCAACTGTTACTGCCCCCCAAAGCGGATGTGGGTGGGGCCTGGTGCCCTCCAGCATCCTGCCATGCCCTGGGTTGCCCTGGCAACTGTTGCTGGCCCCAAGCGGAAGTGGGCGGTGCCTGGCACCCTCCAGCCCCTGCCATGCCCAGGCTTGCCCTGGCCACTGTTGCTGGCCCCCAAGCAGAAGTGGGCGGGTCCTTGCGCCCTCCAGCCCCTGCCATGCCCAGCCATGCCCAGGCTTTGCCCTGGCAATTGTTGCTGGGCCCCAAAGCAGAAGTGGGCGGGGCCTGGCGCCCTCAGCATCCTGCCATGCCCTGTGTTGCCCTGGCAACTGTTGCTGGCCCCCAAAGCGGATGTTGTTGGGGCCTGGCGCCCTCCAGCCCCCTGCCATGCTCATGGTTGCCCTAGCAACTGTTGCTGGGCTCCAAAGCGGAAGTGGGCGGTGCCTGGCGCCCTCCAGCCCCCTTGCCATGCCCAGGCTTGCCTGGCAACTGTTGCTGGGCCCCAAAGCAGAAGTGGGCGGGGCCTGGCGCCCTCCAGCCCCCTGCCATGCCCAGCCATGCCCAGGCTTGCCCTGGCAACTGTTGCTGGGCCCCAAAGCGGAAGTGGGCGGGGCCTGGCGCCCTCCAGCATCCTGCCATGCCCTGGGTTGCCCTGGCAACTGTTGCTCGTCCCCAAAGCGGATGTGGGCGGGGCCTGGCGCCCTCCAGCATCCTGCCATGCCCTGGGTTGCCCTGGCAACTGTTGCTGGCCCCCAAAGCGGATGTGGGCGGGGCCTGGCGCCCTCCAGCATCCTGCCATGCCCAGGCTTGCCCTGGCAACTGTTGCTGGGCCCCAAAGCGGAAGTGGGCGGGGCCTGGCGCCCTCCAGCCCCTGCCATGCTCAGGCTTGCCCTGGCAATTGTTGCTGGCCTCCAAAGCGGATGTGGGCTTGGCCTGGCGCCCTCCAGCATCCTGCCATGCCCTGAAATTGCCCTGGCAACTGTTGCTGGCCCCCAAAGCGGATGTGGGCGGGGCCTGGCGCCCTCCAGCATCCTGCCATGCCCTGGGTTGCCCTGGCAACTGTTGCTGGCCCCCAAAGCGGATGTGGGCGGGGCCTGGCGCCCTCCAGCATCCTGCCATGCCCTGGTTGCCCTGGCAACTGTTGCTGGCCCCAAAGCGGAAGTGGGCGGGGCCTGGCACCCTCCAGCCCCTGCCATGCCCAGGCTTGCCCTGGCAACTGTTGCTCGCCCCCAGAGCGGAAGTGGGCGGGGCCAGTGTCCCTCCAGCCCCCTGCCATGCCCAGGCTTGCCCTGGCAACTGTTGCTGGTCTCCAAAGCGGAAGTGGGTGGGGCCTGGCGCCCTTAAGCCCCCTGCCATGCCCAGGGTTGCCCTGGCAACTGTTGCTGGCCCCCAAAGCGGAAGTAGGCGGGTCCTGGCGCCCTCCAGCCCCCTGCCATGCCCAGCCATGCCCAGGCTTGCCCTGGCAACTGTTGCTGGGCCCCAAAGCGGAAGTGGGCGGGGCCTGGCGCCCTCAGCATCCTGCCATGCCCTGTGTTGCCCTGGCAACTGTTGCTGGCCCCCAAAGCGGATGTGGGCGGGGCCTGGCGCCCTCCAGCCCCCTGCCATGCTCATGGTTGCCCTGGCAACTGTTGCTGGGCCCCAAAGCGGAAGTGGGCGGGGCCTGGCGCCCTCCACCGCCCTGCCATGCCCAGCCATGCCCAGGTTTGCCCTGGCAACTGTTGCTGGGCCCCAAAGCGGAAGTGGGCGGGGCCTGGCGCCCTCCAGCCCCCTGCCATGATCAGGCTTGCCTGGCAACTGTTGCTGGGCCCCAAAGCGGAAGTGGGCGGGGCCTGGCGCCATCCAGCATCCTGCCATGCTCTCGGTTGCCCTGGCAACTGTTGCTCGCCCCCAAAGCAGATGTGGGCGGGGCCTGGCGCCCTCCAGCATCCTGCCATGCCCTGGGTTGCCCTGGCAACTGTTGCTGGCCCCCAAAGCGGATGTGGCGGGGCCCTGGCGCCCTCCAGCATCCTGCCATGCCCAGGCTTGCCCTGGCAGCTGTTGCTGGGCCCCAAAGCAGAAGTGGGCGGGGCCTGGCGCCCTCCAGCCCCCTGCCATGCCCAGCCATGCCCAGGCAACTGTTGCTGGGCCCCAAAGCGGAAGTGGGCGGGGCCTGGCGCCCTCCAGCCCCTGCCATGCCCAGCCATGCCCAGGCTTGCCCTGGCAACTGTTGCTGGGCCCCAAAGCGGAAGTGGGTGGGGCCTGGCGCCCTCCAGCCCCCTGCCATGCCCAGGCTTGCCCTGGCAACTGTTGCTGGGCCCCAAAGCGGAAGTGGGTGGGGCCTGGCGCCCTGAAGCCCCCTGCCATGCCCAGGCTTGCCCTGGCAACTGTTGCTCGCCCCCAGAGCGGAAGTGGGCGGGGATAGGCGCCCTCCAGCCCCCTGCCATGCCCTGTGTTGCCCTGGCAACTGTTGCTGGCCCCCAAAGCGGATGTGGGCGGTGCCTGGCGCCCTCCAGCCCCCTGCCATGCTCGTGGTTGCCCTTGCAACTGTTGCTGGGCCCCAAAGCGGAAGTGGGCGGGCCTGGCGCCATCCAGCCCCTGCCATGCCCAGCCATGCCCAGGCTTGCCCTGGCAACTGTTGCTGGGCCCCAAAGCGGAAGTGGGCGGGGCCTGGCGCATCCAGCCCCCTGCCATACCCAGCCATGCCCATGCTTTCCCTGGCAACTGTTGCTGGGCCCAAAGCAGAAGTGGGCGGGGCCTGGCGCCCTCCAGCCGCCTGCCATGCCCAGCCATGCCCAGGCTTGCCCTGGCAACTGTTGCTGGTATGAGGTCAGTGTATAGGGTATATGTGTGGTATGACGTCTGTATAGAGGGTATATGGATGATATTAGATCAGTGTACAGGGTACATGTGTGGTATGACGCCTGTATAGAGGGTATATATATGATATTAGATCAGAGTACAGGGTATATGTGTGGTATGACGTCTGTATAGAGGGTATATGTGTGGTATGAGGCCAGTGTATAGGGTATATGTGTGGTATGACGTCTGTATAGAGGGTATATGTGTGATATTAAATCAGTGTACAGGGCATATGTGTGGTATAACGTCTGTATAGAGGGTATATGGATGATATTAGATCAGTGTACAGGGTACATGTGTGGTATGACGTCTGTATAGAGGGTATATGTGTGGTATGAGGTCAGTGTACAGGGTATATGTGTGGTATGATGTCTGTATAGAGGGTATATGGATGATATTAGATCAGTGTACAGGGTATATGTGTGGTATGACATTTGGTATAGAGGGTATATGTGTGATATTAAATCAGTGTACAGGGTATATGTGTGGTATGACATTTGTATAGAGGGTATATGTGTGATATTAAATCAGTGTACAGGGTATATGTGTGGTATGATGTCTGTAAAGAGGGTATATGGATGGTATTAGATCAGTGTACAGGGTATATGTGTGGTATGACATTTCTATAGAGGGTATATGTGTGATATTAAATCAGTGTACAGGGTATATGTGTGAATGACGTCTGTATAGAGGGTATATGGATGGTATTAGATCAGTGTACGGGGTATATGTGTGGTATGATGTCTGTTTAGCGGGTATATGTGTGGTATGACGTCTGTATAGAGGGTATATGGATGATATTAGATCAGTGTACAGGGTATATGTGTGATATGACATCTGTATAGAGGGTATATGGATGGTATTAGATCAGTGTACGGGGTATATGTGTGGTATGACATTTGTATAGAGGGTATATGGATGGTATTAGATCAGTGTACGGGGGTATATGTGTGGTATGATGTCTGTATAGAGGGTATATGGATGGTATTAGATCAGTGTACAGGGTATGTGCATACCTCCCACTTTGACCTGAAGAAATAGGGACACTCGCGCGGCGCCCGAAAAGGGGGTGGGTGTATGCAAATGAGGGCGCGGCTTATGCTAATTAGCTGCGACCTCATTTTCGTACGAGAATAGACGCTGTGCGCATGCGCACAGCGTCTATTCTACTAGATTTGGGGGTCTCCCAACTGCCACCCCCGCAGCGGGACAATGCCTGCCGCGGGTGGGACAGCGGGACAGGACCCGAAAATCGGGACTGTCCCTCTAAAATCGTGACAGTTGGGAGGTATGTATGTGTGTGGTATGACGTCTGTATAGAGGGTATATGGATGATATTAGATCAGTGTACAGAGTAATTGGTGTGATATGACATCTGTATAGAGGGTATATGGATGGTATTAGATCAGTGTACGGGGTATATGTGTGGTATTATGTCTGTATACAGGGTATATGTGTGATATTAGATCAATGTACAGGGTATATGTGTGGTATGTGGTATGACGTGTGTGATGATATTAGATCAGGGTATATGTGTGATATGACATTTGTATAGAGGGTTTATGTGTAATATTAGATCAGTGTATAGGGTATATGTGTGGTATGACGTCTGTATAGAGGGTGTATGTGTGGTATGAGGTCAGTGTACAGGGTATATGTGCATACCCTCCAACTGTACCGGATTTGCCGGTACAGTACCGTTTTTTTAACGGTCTGTACCGGCAAATAAAACCTGTACCAAATGTACCGGTTTTTGTGCCCTTAGCCGACTCCCCAGGCTGTCAGTGGTGCGCCAAGCACCCGACTCACCCAGGCTTGCCAAGTGCGAAGTGCAGCAGAGATAGCTGCTTTAGGCTGAGTGAGGAGTGAGGACTCCCGGACCAGCGTGTGTGTGGCCGCGGCGCGTCATATCGCGTCGCACACAGGGGACAGGACACAGGGCTCCGGGCGCGAAGAGATAGCTGGCAGCTGCTTCAGCTATCTCTTTCTGTTACACAGCGTGGAATACAGTGGCCGCGGGACCCGGGTCATCAGGTGCAGCCAGCGGCGGCCGGAGGCTGGAGCACATACTGTAGGTTAAACTTTTATTTAAATAAATCTCTTCTCATTCTTGTGACATGCTGCAACTCAGTCTTATGACATGTGATGGCTGCTGACATATTAAATAATGCATTTATTTTTAAATAGGTGATTCATCGCGCCCTACGGGCGCTCTTCACACCGTCGTAAGGGGCTGCGCCCCCTTAATTTGTGAACATTTGTATATGAGAAATATGGTTAGAATTGTATGTAAGATGGCCTGTATTGCAACTTGAGTTATAGGTGAAATGTGTTAAATAGAGAGCATATGATGTGGAGTGGGTGTGTATTGTATTGTTTTGTTTAATTAAAAAGCGGTTACAGAGTAAGATGTACATTCATAGTGTGGATGGTACAGTGACATTTGTGGGTGTGGGGGGCTGTGTGTGCATGTTGTTTAGGTGTGTGTGTGCAATAGTATAGTAGGGTGTTTCTGAGTCAGCGGCTCTCCACTGGCGGAGGTCACGACACAGGAAAACAGGAGGCTGGGTAGTGATAGGGGTGTGTGGGCATAAGGGGGACTAAAGAGGAGTGTGGGAGATACTGTGCAGCTTCTGCCAGTGGGTGAGGGTCCAGCGTGGCAGTACAGGATGGTGGCCCTTAGTAAGTGTCTCCTCCTACTGGGTGGGAGTTCGGGTGCATGAGAGCAGGAGGCTGGGCTATGAGGCATGATAGGGGCATGTGGGCCAAACAGCGTCAGCGACTCCCCAGTGGTGGAAGTTACGGTTCAGGAGAGCAGGAAGCTGGGTAGTGATAGGGGTGTGTGAGTATACGGGGGACTAAAGAGGGGCTTAGGGGTGCCGTGAATTGCGGGAGGGGCGCGGGGGGTGCCGTGAATCAAGGGAGGGAGGGGGCGCAGGTGTCGGCGAATCGCGGGAGAGGACGGGGGTCCGCAAAGCGTGGGAGGGGGCGTGAATTGCGCGAGGGGGGGTTGCGAATCGCGGGAGGGGGGGTGCGCGGGGGTCCGTGAATTGCGGGAGGGGGGGGGGCACGGGGCGCGATGAATCACCTAGTTGGTTATATATTCTTGTAGAAGGATGGTAGGATGTTGCTGTCATTCAGAATGCATTTACATAAACAGTAATAGTAGCAGTAAAAGATCTGACTTAAAACACCTACAGTAAACAGAACAGGTGTTATATATTATACAAAGAATTGGTTGATGATGTGTAGGTTGACGTGCACATAGTTCATAGTTGTCACTGGAAAAAAATTGCTACACGAAAAATTCAACAGAGAAAGTTTAACACATGTAAATGTTGACATAAGTGTGGCACTTCATCGGTGTCCATGTCGACACATGAGAATGAATATGAAAACATTGAAAAAAAGAAAAATAAATCTTCAAAAACTCATGTCAACCTTTTTCAATGTCAACCATAGCCGTGCATGTGCCATTTAATCCTGGGGTTGCCGTGAATCGCGCGCGGGGGGTGGGGGGGGAGGGAGGAGGTGAGGGGTGTCCGCGAATAACGGGAGGAGGCGTCGTGGGTGGATGCCGTGAATTGCGGGAGGGGGGGTCGCGGAAGGGGTGTGTGGTTGCCGCGAATCGTGGGAGGGGGGGGCGCGGGGGGTTGCAGTGAATCGCGGGAGGGTGGGTCTTGGGGGCGGGGGGTTGCCGCGATGACAGGAGGGGGGGTCAGGGGTGGGGAATCGCGGTTGGGTGGGTCGTGGGGGGCACCGTGAACCTCGCGAGGGGGGCCCAGGGGGTTGGCGGGAATCGCGGGAAGGGGGGTCGCGGGGTGCCGCGAATCGCAGGAGGGGGGGTGTCATGGGGTGGGGCCGCGAATCGCGGGAGTCACCGGGGGTGCCGCGAATTGCGGGGGGTGTGCTGCAAATCGCGGGAGGGGGGTTGCGGGGGGTGCCGCGAATCGCCACAAGAAAGGTCAACACATGTAATTGTTGACATAAGTGTGGCACTTCATTGGTGTCCATGTCGACACATGAGAATGAATATGAAAACATTGAAAAAGTGAAAAATAAATCTTGTCAACCTTTTTCATTGTCGACCATAGCCATGTCAGTGTTTTGCATGTGCCATTTAATCGTGGGGATGCCGTGAATTGCGGGAGGGGGGGTCACGGGGGGGGGGTGCCGCGAATCGCTGGAGGGGGGGTCGCCGGGGCGGGTGGTTGGCGCAATGACAGGAGGGGGGGTCGGGGGTGGGGAATCGCGGTTGGGGGGGTCGTGGGGGGCACCGTGAACCTCGCGAGGGGGGGCCCAGGGGGTTGGTGCGAATCGCGGGAGGGGGTGCCGCGTATCGCAGGAGGGCTGGGGGTGTCACGGGGTGGGGCCGCGAATCGCGGGAGTCACCGGGTGTGCCGCGAATTGCGGGGGGTGTGCTGCAAATCGCAGGAGGGGGGTTGCAGGGGGTGCCGCGAATCGCCACAAGAAAAAATCAACACAGAAAGGTCAACACATGTAAATGTTGACATAAGTGTGGCACTTCATTGGTGTCAATGTCGACACATGAGAATGAATATGAAAACATTGAAAAAGTGAAAAATAAATCTTGTCAACCTTTTTCATTGTCGACCATAGCCATGTCAGTGTTTTGCATGTGCCATTTAATTGTGGGGATGCCGTGAATGGGGGGGGGAGGGAGGGAGGTGCATACCCAACATGACCCTCTCCAGGAGGGACACATTGCTCTAATTCTGGACTTTCTTCTTAATTTATGGATTACCATCACCTGTGCTTAAACACCTTTCTTATCAATTACCCTGTTTAAAACAGGTGATGACAATCCTAAATTAAGATGGAAGTCCACAAACAGAGCATTCTGTCCCTCCTGAAGAGGGTCATGTTGGGAGGTATGTGGGGCGCTCACCTGGTGTGTCTGGTGAGTAGCTGTGTCTTTGCTGGGTAACATAAGGAGGCAGAGGGTGTCTGGCACTGTGCATACCTCCCAACATGACCTATGCCAGGAGGGACACAATGCTCTGCCGTTGGACTTTCTTCCTAATGTATGATTACCTCCATCTGTGTTGAACAGGTTAATTGATAGGAAAGGTGCTTCAACACAGGTGATGGCAATCATACATTAAAAGGAAAGTGCAGGAGCAGAGCATTGTGTCCCTCCTATGACTGTGGGCTCACTGGGCTGGTTCTCTGTCATGTGAGTCAGAGTCTCCACCCAGCGTTACAGCTTCAGACACACTTTGAGTGACAGATGTAGCCAAATATATAAGAGATCTTCTGCCTACAATATTATGAATAATCTAGAATGTAAAAAAAAAGATTATTCATAAGTTATTGTAGGCAGAACATTGAAAATAAATTCATTATTTAATATGCCAGCAGCCATCACATGTCATAAGACTGAGCTGCAGCACGTCACATTAAAGGAATTTGCCCCAACAGCACGCTCCTAAAGTTAAGACAGAGTATCCCCTTATAAAAAAAAAAGCCCAGTACACATTTGGAAAGGAGGCATGACCACGCCCCCATTTAACTATGACCACGCCCCATTTACATGTGGCCACACCCCCTTTCTAAATGTGTACCGATTTCTGCCCTTCAGATGTTGGAGGGTATGTATGTGTGGTATGATGTCTGTATAGAGGGTATTGATGATATTAGATCAGTGTACAGCAGGCATGTCCAAAGTCAGGCCCGGGGGCCAATTGCGGCCCGTGCTGGCATTTCAAGCGGCCTCCAGCTGGAAGCGAGCAGAGCATCAGATGTGGGAAGCACGGGACACTAAAGGTGGGGCCCTGGCGAGCGCGCCTTTACCTTGCTGTCTGCTGCAGTGAGGAGGTGCTGGCCACCACAGACAGATGTGTTTGGCGTCCTACCCCTGCTGCTGCAATCGTATATCACCCTACTCCACAATCACAGTGACAGCAGTGTTTGGGTAGGGAGCAGCAAGGGGGAAGCTTGCTCCCATAACATGCAGAGCGGAGTAGGGCAGCAGCGGGAGCCCAAGCATCTCCTGTCCTTGCAGTGCCTGCTTTGCCTCTCCTTCCTCTGGCTCACACAAGGGGCTGGGAAACATACAGAGAAGGGAGGGGGCAGAGTGGGGGACATACAGTGAAGGCGGGTCAGGCTGGGGGACATACAGTGAATGGAGGCAGTGATGGCAATTCAGAGAAGGGGGAGCAGGGGCAGGCTGGGGGACATACAGTGAATGGGGGGAAGAGTGAGGTACAAAGTGAATGGGGTCATACAGTGAATGGGAGTCATACAGTGAAGGAGGGTCAGGCTTGGGGACATACATTGAATGGAGGCACTGATGGACATTAAGAGAAGGGGGGCAGGCTTGGGGACAGCCTGAATGGGTGCAGAGTGGGTAACATACAGTGAATGGGGGACATACAGTGAAGGAGGGGTAGGCTTGGGGAAATAGCGTGAATGGCGGCAGAGTGGGGGACCATTCTGATGTGATTAATGATTCAAAGAATGTCAGGCTGAATGGTCGGCCCCCATACATTTACACTTCACCAAATCAGGCCCTCGTCGCAAAAAGTTTGGACACCCCGGGTGTACAGGGTATATGTGTGGTATGACGTCTGTATAGAGAGTATATGGATGATCTACCACACATATACCCTGTACACTGATCTAATATCATCCATATACCCTCTACACAGACGTCATACCACACATATACCCTGTACACTGATCTAATGACGTCTGTATAGAGGGTATATGGATGATACTACATCAGTGTACAGGGTATGGGGATGCTAAGTGATGAGCACTACTGTGAGTGAGGTAAATGACATTAGAGCATCCTCCCAACAGATGATGCAGGCGCGGAGTGATATTCATCTAGGGACGTATCACCGAGGTCACCCACCCTGTCCATCCCCGTATGACAGAACGGAGGGTTCCTGGCAGTGTTTACGAGTGACTGATCCCCGAGCCCTCGGACCACACCAGACTGGTCCGGTCCTCCCCCAGTCCCCCCGCCCCTTCTACGCTTCACTGTAGCTTTGGGGCCCGGGTCATAGCCAGGGACTTTTTACCGTCGCGGAGGAAGACAGGGCGGTGCAGCTGTGTAGCCATCTTTGGTCCAGCCATTATCCGGCAGCAGCAGCAGCGGCAGAGGCTCTTGTGCTGAGGGCGGCGGCTGCGGACTGCGGGCAGGATGGATGAGGAGTACGATGTCATCGTCCTGGGCACCGGCCTTACGGTGAGTGTTCCGGTACAGACCGGTGTCGGTGCAGCGGCGTCTCTCCCTGTGCATTGTGCAAGTCATTATATAATGTCCTTACCGGCCGTGCAGTGCTCTATAGCGGGGTGTGGGGGGACTGAGATGGGGGACAGGTGTAGTGGCATGTGGTGCAGCAGGTATAATGAGATACGGTTTAGGGGAGTAGTTAAATGGGGTGCAGGTGTAGTGATATGGGGTGTAGCAAGGAGCAGTGTATTGGAAAGGGGTGCAGCAGGTGTAGCGATATGGGGTGTAGCGAGGTGCAGTGTAGGGGAATGGGATGCAGCAGGTGTAGTGAGATGCGGTGCAGTTTAGGGGAATCGTTAAATGGGGTGCAGGTGTAGTGATATGGGGTGTAGCAAGGAGCAGTGTATTGGAAAGGGGTGCAGCAGGTGTAGCGATATGGGGTGTAGCGAGGTGCAGTGTAGGGGAATGGGATGCAGCAGGTGTAGTGAGATGCGGTGCAGTTTAGGGGAATCGTTAAATGGGGTGCAGGTGTAGTGAGATGGAGTGTATGGTAATGGGGTGCAGCAGTGAGATATGGTGCAGGTGCAGTGTAGGGGAATGGGGTGCAGCAGGTGTAGTGAGATGAGGTGCAGTGAGATGGGGCACATCAGGAGTAGTGATATGGGGTGTAGGAGAATGGGGTGCAGCAGGTGTAGTGAGATGGGTTGCAGTGTAGGGGAATATGGTGCAGTGGGTGTAGTGATATGGGGTGCAGTGTAGGGGAATGGAGTGCAGAAGGTGAGTGAGATGGGGAGCAGTGTAGGGGAATGGGCTGCAGCAGGTGAGTGAGATGGGGAGCAGTGTTGGGGAATGGAGCGCAGCAGGTGAGTGAGATGGGGAGCGGTGTAGGGGAATGGGGGTCAACAGGTGAGTGAGATGGGGAGCAGTGTAGGGGAATGGGGGTCAACAGGTGAGTGAGATGGGGAGCGGTGTAGGGGAATGGGGTGCAGCCTGTGAGTGAGATGGGCAGGGATGTAGGGTAATGGAGTGCAGCAGGTCAGTAAGATGGGGAGTAGTTTAGGGTAATGGGGTGCAGCAGGTGAGTGAGATGGGGAGCGGTGTAGGGGAATGGGGTGCAGAAGGTGAGTGAGATAGGGAGCACTGTAGGGGAATGGGGTGCAGCAGGTGAGTGAGATGGGGAGCACTGTAGGGTAATGGGGTGCAGCAGGTGAGTGAGATGGGGTTCAGCAGGTGAGTGAGATGGGGAGCGGTATAGGGGAATGGGGTGCAGAAGGTGAGTGAGAGGGGGTACAACAGGTGAGTGAGATGGGCAGTGATGTAGGGGAATGGGGTGCAGCAGGTGAGTGAGATGGGGAGCAGTGTAGGAGAATGGGGTGCAGCAGGTGAGTGAAATGGGGAGCGGTGTAGGAGAATGGAGTGCAGCAAGTGAGTGAGATGGGGAGCGGTGTAGGGGAATGGGGTGCAGCAGGTGAGTGAGATGGGGAGCGGTGTAGGAGAATGGGGTGCAGCAGGTGAGTGAGATGGGGAGCAGTGTAGGAGAATGGGGTGCAGCAGGTGAGTGAGATGGGGAGCGGTGTAGGGGAATGGGGTGCAGCAGGGGAGTGAGATGGGGAGCGGTGTAGGGGAATGGGGTGCAGCAGGTGAG
Organism: Crinia signifera; assembly: GCF_055691185.1. Taxonomy (NCBI): domain Eukaryota; kingdom Metazoa; phylum Chordata; class Amphibia; order Anura; family Myobatrachidae; genus Crinia; species Crinia signifera. Next base: position 13,980,875 of record NC_139225.1, on the reverse strand, counting down.
TGAGATGAGGAGCGGTGTAGGGGAATGGGGTGCAGCAGGGGAGTGAGATGGGGAGCAGTGTAGGGGAATGGGGTGCAGCAGGGGAGTGAGATGGGGAGCGGTGTAGGGGAATGGGGTGCAGCAGGTGAGTGAGATGAGGAGCGGTGTAGGGGAATGGGGTGCAGCAGGGGAGTGAGATGGGGAGCGGTGTAGGGGAATGGGGTGCAGCAGGTGAGTGAGATGGGGAGCAGTGTAGGGGAATGGGGTGCAGCAGGTGAGTGAGATGAGGAGCGGTGTAGGGGAATGGGGTGCAGCAGGGGAGTGAGATGGGGAGCGGTGTAGGGGAATGGGGTGCAGCAGGTGAGATGGGGAGCGGTGTAGGGGAATGGGGTGCAGCAGGGGAGTGAGATGGGGAGCGGTGTAGGGGAATGGGGTGCAGCAGGGGAGTGAGATGGGGAGCGGTGTAGGGGAATGGGGTGCAGCAGGTGAGATGGGGAGCGGTGTAGGGGAATGGGGTGCAGCAGGGGAGTGAGATGGGGAGCAGTGTAGGGGAATGGGGTGCAGCAGGTGAGATGGGGAGCGGTGTAGGGGAATGGGGTGCAGCAGGGGAGTGAGATGGGGAGCGGTGTAGGGGAATGGGGTGCAGCAGGTGAGATGGGGAGCGGTGTAGGGGAATGGGGTGCAGCAGGGGAGTGAGATGGGGAGCGGTGTAGGGGAATGGGGTGCAGCAGGGGAGTGAGATGGGGAGCGGTGTAGGGGAATGGGGTGCAGCAGGTGAGATGGGGAGCAGTGTAGGGGAATGGGGTGCAGCAGGTGAGATGGGGAGCGGTGTAGGGGAATGGGGTGCAGCAGGGGAGTGAGATGGGGAGCGGTGTAGGGGAATGGGGTGCAGCAGGTGAGATGGGGAGCGGTGTAGGGGAATGGGGTGCAGCAGGGGAGTGAGATGGGGAGCGGTGTAGGGGAATGGGGTGCAGCAGGTGAGATGGGGAGCGGTGTAGGGGAATGGGGTGCAGCAGGGGAGTGAGATGGGGAGCGGTGTAGGGGAATGGGGTGCAGCAGGGGAGTGAGATGGGGAGCGGTGTAGGGGAATGGGGTGCAGCAGGTGAGATGGGGAGCAGTGTAGGGGAATGGGGTGCAGCAGGTGAGATGGGGAGCGGTGTAGGGGAATGGGGTGCAGCAGGGGAGTGAGATGGGGAGCGGTGTAGGGGAATGGGGTGCAGCAGGTGAGATGGGGAGCAGTACTCTGTTGGTGATGAAGATAGTATGTTTTATGCTCTCTCCTTGGTGCTGAATTAGATAATGTCTTTCACATCCCATTTTGGGTGTTGGTCTAGTTAATATAATAGGGGTATTGATGTTTCAGTGGCTTAATCATTTCAGTTGGTACCATTCCAGGTATTTCCTAAACAGGTGACTGCACCTTGAGACCGGAGGTGGAAATAAGGGCTTGCGTCTGGTTTATGGCTGAAGGACTGTGAGCCGGCCCCACATTCTGCTTATTCACGAATCATGTTTGCTGTCAGGGAGGGTGTCACATCCTGGAATTCAAGCTGTACACAGCCATTCATGCAAATCTCCCTGCTACATTGTTACCTAGCAACATGACAGCCTGTATGTGACACTGCCGGGAGTTACACGGTAACATGACAGCATGTATGTGACACTGCTGTGAGTCACACGGTAACATGACAGCATGTATGTGACACTGCTGTGAGTCACACGGTAACATGACAGCATGTATGTGACACTGCCGGGAGTCACACGGTAACATGACAACCTGTATGTGACACTGCCGGGAGTCACACGGTAACATGACAGCATGTATGTATGTGACACTGCCGGGAGTTACACGGTAACATGACAGCATGTATGTGACACTGCTGTGAGTCACACGGTAACATGACAGCATGTATGTGACACTGCTGTGAGTCACACGGTAACATGACAGCATGTATGTGACACTGCCGGGAGTCACATGGAAACATGACAGCATGTATGTATGTGACACTGCCGGGAGTTACACGGTAACATGACAGCATGTATGTGACACTGCTGGGAGTCACACGGTAACATGACAGCATGTATGTGACTGCCGGGAGTCACACGGTAACATGACAGCATGTATCTGACACTGCCGGGAGTCACACGGTAACATGACAGCATGTATGTATGTGACACTGCCGGGAGTTACACGGTAACATGACAGCATGTATGTGACACTGCCGGGAGTCACACGGTAACATGACAGCATGTATGTGACACTGCCGTGAGTCACACGGTAACATGACAGCATGTATGTGACACTGCTGGGAGTCACACGGTAACATGACAGCATGTATGTGACACTGCTGTGAGTCACACGGTAACATGACAGCATGTATGTGACACTGCCGGGAGTCACACGGTAACATGACAGCATGTATGTGACACTGCCGGGAGTCACATGTTAACATGACAACCTGTATGTGACACTACCGGGAGTCACACGTTAACATGACAGCCTGTATGTGACACTACCGGGAGTCACACGGTAACATGACAGCATGTATGTGACACTGTCGGGAGTCACACGGTAACATGACAGCATGTATGTGACACTGCCGGGAGTCACACGGTAACATGACACATGTATGTGACACTGCTGTGAGTCACACGGTAACATGACAGCATGTATGTGACACTGCCGGGAGTCACACGGTAACATGACAGCATGTATGTGACACTACCGGGAGTCACACGGTAACATGACAGCATGTATGTGACACTGTCGGGAGTCACACGGTAACATGACAGCATGTATGTGACACTGCCGGGAGTCACACGTTAACATGACACATGTATGTGACACTGCTGTGAGTCACACGGTAACATGACAGCATGTATGTGACACTGCCGGGAGTCACACGGTAACATGACAGCCTGTATGTGACACTGCTGGGAGTCACACGGTAACATGACAGCCTGTATGTGACACTGCTGGGAGTCACACGGTAACATGACAGCATGTATGTGACACTGCCGGGAGTCACACGTTAACATGACAGCCTGTATGTGACACTGCCGGGAGTCACACGGTAACATGACAGCCTGTATGTGACACTGCCGGGAGTCACATGTTAACATGACAGCCTGTATGTGACACTGCTGGGAGTCACACGGTAACATGACAGCCTGTATGTGACACTGCCGGGAGTCACACGGTAACATGACAACCTGTATGTGACAGTGCCGGGAGTCACACGTTAACATGACAGCATGTATGTGACACTGTCGGGAGTCACACGGTAACATGACAGCCTGTATGTGACACTGCCGGGAGTCACATGTTAACATGACAGCCTGTATGTGACACTGCCGGGAGTCACACGGTAACATGACAGCATGTATGTGACACTGCTGTGAGTCACACGTTAACATGATGGCATGTATGTGACACTGCCGGGAGTCACACAGCAGCATGACAGCATGTATGTGACACTGCCGGGAGTCACACGGCAGCATGACAGCATCTATGTGACACTGCCGGGAGTCACACGGCAACATGACAGCATGTATGTATGTGACACTGCCGGGAGTCACACGTTAACATGATGGCATGTACTGGGTACTCCTCACCATGGATACCAGGCAAGAAAACTAGTCTCTTCCCTCATATATGACAGAGTGGTGCACTACATGTACTTATAATACGTGAGTGTTCAAAGTTTTCAGACTTCTGGAGTTTCTTCAGTCCGGCTTGGACTAAAGTTCAAGCTTCAGCTCTGTCTCTTTGGTTTCATGCAGGCAGAGCTGCGAATCCAGCCTCCGTTTGTTCCTTCTGTTGCTCCATGGGATCTCAGTGTAGTTCTAAAAGCATTGCAAGGTCCTCCGTTTAAACCTTTGCAGGACACTGATCTTAAATGGCTAACTGTTAAGAAAGGGTTTCTTCTGTATTGCTTCGGCACATAGAGTTTCTGATCTAAGTGCTCTATCTTGACGTTCACCGCTCCTTATTTTTCATCTTGATAGGGCGGCTATCTCCCTAGAGTGGTGTCTAAGTTTCACCTCAATGAGGAAATTGTGGTTCCAGCCTTTCTGTCGTCTAGCGTCTCTGCTGGGGAGCCTCCTTGGATGTGGTACGGGCTCTCAGAATGTATGTAGATCACACTACGTCTTTAGATGTACAGATTCCCTGTTCATACTTTTTGGCTTTCACAAGCGTGGATGGCCAGCTACAAAACAAATGCTGACTCGATGGCTTCGCATTACAATCTCCGAAGCTTATACAAGAGCGAATCTATCAGTTTCAGATTCCATTTCGGCCTACTCTACACGGTCAGTAGGGCCTTAATTGGCCAGCAGAACAGCTCTGCAAAGCTGCCACTTGGTCATCAATCAATACCTTCCTTAGGTTTTATGCCTTTGATGCCTTCTCAGGATGCTCAGGGGCGTTCCCTCCCTTAAATAACTGCTTTGGAACATCCCCAATGTGACTCCTGTGGAGCACTGTGGACCCTGCAGAAGAAATACGGAGTTATGGTAGACTTACCATGGTTAACTCCTTTTCCTCGAGGTCCACAGTGTCCACAGGACGCCCACCCTGAACGCACCTGGCCTTTCGGTTTTTTTTATACTCAACTGTACATTTCCTGTCTGTGTGAGAGAATGTGTTCTTTAGTCGATCAGTCTTCCTTCTGCCCTTCCGGCTCCTGCCTTGGGCTTACTTACAAAACTGAGTGCCTGAGGTCAGGGGGCGGGGTGTGCGGGAGGTGGACCGGAGCATCCTGGGACTAAAAGTTTAACTGTTGGTGCTCCGGACACAACCTACCAGCACACCCCAATGCGACTCCTGTGGACTTCGAGGAAAAGGAGTTAACCATGGTAAGTATACCATAACCGTATTTCTCTTCCACAACACAAAGGGGCCAATTCAGACATTTTGGACAGGTCCAAATTGTCTTTGTCCACGACGGTGGGGGTCTGCACATATGAGATAATGTGCATGTGCAACCCCCCTGCAGCGAGCGCCTCAGGAGGTGCGGTCACTGATCAACATCTTGGTCGAGAGTGGTCTTTTTGGCTCTCCAACAAGCTCATTATCTTCTGCAAGGCTGCGCGATTTAATTCCAGTCGAATTGAATATCAATCATCAAGCGACACAAGAAGTCACGCAGCCATGCGAGAAGTGTCCAGGATCTTAGTGTGGGTGGAGACCCAATGCCGAAGCTCTATCTGCCATATGCATCCCATAGGTGGAGAATTGGGATGCTGACTACCTCAGATGGCAGGACGTGGACTCAAGGGAATGGTCTCTACACCCTCATGTTTTGCTGACTCGCAGGTGGGGCATTCCTCAAAAAACTCTCAAACTTCCACTGTATCTCTCCTGCTCTTGAGATCCTGAGGTGGTGGCAGTGGAGGTGCTAGTATCTTCTTGGGAGTTTCAGTTCATCTATCTATTTCCTCTGTTGTCTCGTCTTCTCCAGCGAATCAAGGGGTTCCCCCTCAGAGTGCTCTTGATAGCTCCAAACTGGCTCTGCAGGGCTTGGTACTCCAGTCTACGCTGTCTGTTGGTGGATGAACCATGACCCTTTCCCAAGGCAGTGGTTCCCAAACTGTGCGCCTAGGCTCCCTGGGGTGCCTCGGGACACTTGCAGGGGTGCCTCGGGTTGGTCGTCCAGGACCAATTCAAATTATTTATGATCAATTATTTCTGGAAAAAAACAGTGCTGGTGGCTGCCAATCATAAAATCTGTACAATCAGAACCAAATCCTGCCCTTTACCACATAACTGAACCTAAGAAGCACATGTAAACACAATCTACTTCATTTCATATATATTTTTTGGGGCCTAGGGGTGCCGTGGAAAAATTCTGATACTCTAAGGTGCCCTGATTAGAAAAAGATTGGGAACCCCTGCTCTAAGGTACAATCTGTTACAACAAGGTCCTTTAGTCTTTCCAGACTTGAAGCAGCTTTGTTTGACGGTGTAGTTGTTGAGCAGGGCCTCCTAAGGAAGAGAAGTATTCCATCGGTGGTCATCCCTACAATGCTCAGCGCCAATAAGGAATTCACATCCCGAATTTGGAAAGCTTATATTTCCTGGAGTGAAGGTAGAGGCTTGACCCTTTTACTTGCAAGACATTTCGACTACTCCTTTTTCTGCAGATGGGCTTAACTGCTGGTTAGTGTCTTGGCTTGTTAAAAGTACAGGTTTCGGTCCTTTCTATTTTCTACTCCAGGAAGTTGTATTCGTCTTATGATTCAACAAGCTTATCTGGCTGCCTCCAAGGTTCCTCTGTTGGTAACAGATTTGACACCTTTGCAACTTTTGTGTTGCAGTTTACCTGTGCGGTTCTGCAAGGTTCTCAGCACTTTCCTGCCCTGGTTGGGAGCGCTGGGACATCCCCACTATAAGTATGACTCCATTTTCCCCTGCTGGATGAAAGAGAATACGGAATTTTGGTACTTACCGGTAAATCCTTTTCTCCGATTTCACTGGGGACACTGGTGTTATGTGCTGTGTTATCTGTTTTTCTCTTACAATGTATATGTTCTTTAGTTTTTGTTTGTGTTCTTGTTCTCTCCCTCAATTTCCCAGCTCTTCTCGGGCGCTGTTACCAAGACTGGCTTGGGGGAGGGGTATAGAGGGGGAGGAGCAGTCACATTATTTACAATTCTTAAAGTGCCAGCTCCCAGTGACTACCAATCTATATTCCTCTGTATGTATGACTCCAGTGTCCCCTGTGGAATTGGAGAAAAGGATGTACTGGTAAGTAACAAAAATCCTGTTTTTTTTTTTTTCTCTCCATCCAACGTAGTAAAGCAGTTCAAATAACCACCCAGCCTATAGAAATACAATGTATTAATGGGCAGTCAATCAGAAGCTGCCTTTTATAAGCCAATGAGGATAACTATAAAATTGTTACTCATCTGCTTCTATAGGGTTGTTGGATCAATTCACTTCCATCCTGAAATATTCTTCACTTCTGTGACTATTCAGATCATTTGAACCAGTTGTTCTATATGTGTCTGCTTGTTAATGAGGAGCACACGGACACAGAATATAAGGAATACCAGCATACAGGTCCTCTGGTGTGTTTAGCGCTAAAGTCTTACAAGTACAAAATCTACACAAATGACCTTTTCTATGCAGATGGGTACAATGCCCAATATCCTGCTGCTCATTGCTGTCTGTTCCTTCTTACAGGAATGCATCTTGTCTGGGATCATGTCTGTGAACGGGAAGAAGGTCTTACACATGGACAGGAACCCGTACTACGGAGGAGAAAGTTCCTCCATCACCCCATTAGAGGAGGTACAGTATTCTGAGGGGGTTTCTTTTACGGCAGACACACCTTTACACATGTAGCCTAGCTTTAGAAGCAGCCATACTGCATAATACACGTGTACATACTGGGCACTCCCATAATCTTATTCTGAAGTTGGCTAACCCCTGTGGTTCCTGAAGAGCAGTATACAGAGGGTCTAGCGTTTCCCCACAGTTAGATGTTAAAACATGTGACAATAATACTCTTCTTTGTCAGAACTGAGTTGTATCTGAGTTAAGATATAGCTTCTAGTCATCTGTCTCAGCAGAGGGAGCTTCTTCCACTTATATTATACAGAGAGCACTTATTCAGCAGAGGGTGCTTCTTCCACTGTTATATTATACAGAGAGCGCTTATTCAGCAGAGGGGGCTTCTTCCACTGTTATATTATAGAGAGTACTTATTCAGCAGAGGGGGCTTCTTCCACTGTTATATTATAGAGAGTACTTATTCAGCAGAGGGGGCTTCTTCCACTTATATTATACAGAGAGCACTTATTCAGCAGAGGGTGCTTCTTCCACTGTTATATTATACAGAGAGCGCTTATTCAGCAGAGGGGGCTTCTTCCACTGTTATATTATACAGAGAGTACTTATTCAGCAAAGGGGGCTTCTTCCACTGTTATATTAAACAGAGAGTACTTATTCAGCAAAGGGGGCATCTTCCACTGTTATATTATACAAAGAGCGCTTATTCAGCAGAGGGAGCTTCTTCCACTGTTATATTATACAGAGAGCGCTTATTCAGCAGAGGGGGCTTCTTCCACTGTTATATTATACAGAGAGTACTTATTCAGCAAAGGGGGCTTCTTCCACTGTTATATTAAACAGAGAGTACTTATTCAGCAAAGGGGGCATCTTCCACTGTTATATTATACAAAGAGCGCTTATTCAGCAGAGGGAGCTTCTTCCACTGTTATATTATACAGAGAGCACTTACTCAGCAGAGGGGCTTCTTCCACTGTTATATTATAGAGAGCACTTATACAGCAGAGGGAGCTTCTTCCTCATATTATACAGAGAGAGCTTATTCAGCAGAGGGGGCTTCTTCCACTGTTGTATTATACAGAGAACACTTATTCAGCAGAGGGGGCTTCTGCCACTGTTATATTATACAGAGAGTCCTTATTCAGCAGAGGGGGCTTCTGCCACTGTTATATTATACAGAGAGTCCTTATTCAGCAGAGGGGGCTTCTGCCACTGTTATATTATACAGAGAGTCCTTATTCAGCAGAGGGAGCTTCTTCCACTGTTATATTATACAGAGAGCACTTACTCAGCAGAGGGGCTTCTTCCACTGTTATATTATAGAGAGCACTTATACAGCAGAGGGAGCTTCTTCCTCATATTATACAGAGAGAGCTTATTCAGCAGAGGGGGCTTCTTCCACTGTTGTATTATACAGAGAACACTTATTCAGCAGAGGGGGCTTCTGCCACTGTTATATTATACAGAGAGTCCTTATTCAGCAGAGGGGGCTTCTGCCACTGTTATATTATACAGAGAGTCCTTATTCAGCAGAGGGGGCTTCTTCCACTGTTGTATTATACAGAGAGTCCTTATTCAGCAGAGGGGGCTTCTTCCACTGTTATATTATACAGAGAGTCCTTATTCAGCAGAGGGGGCTTCTTCCACTGTTGTATTATACAGGGACACCTCTTGATGCGTCAGAATGAAAAGACCAGAAGGCATGAATATTGTGTATGTTTCCATATGCTTGGTTTGACCTACCCTATATAAGGTATTCCTATGTCCCAGGCAGCATTGCCACTGAAGTCAGTGTGGATGCATTACTTACATCTGCTCTGCACTGCAGAGTGCGCAGTGTGATGAGCACACAACACACCTTCCACAAACAAGCCGCTGTGTGTAATAGTTGTATGTCCGTTTGCATAGATGCACCCCCACCAAACTCCGTCTTTTATTCCTACAGCTCTATAAACGCTTTGAGATTCCAGATGGACCTGCTGAGAGCATGGGGAGAGGACGAGACTGGAACGTGGACCTAATCCCCAAGTTTCTCATGGCTAATGGTGAGGTTCTGAGGGTGGTATCTGCGTGGGTGTGTGGGTGTGTGGGTGATAATATAGTTATTATACTTGTCTGTATGTGAAGTATGGAGCTCACAGTATCAGGATGACCTGCAGATCACGGTGACTATGATGTGAGCCAAACACCTGTAGCCAGAACGCGCAAATTTCACCCAGCCCACAATCGCCGACATTTTCATAACGCTATAAACACCCAACAGATAAGACTTTAGAAAAGGTTGAGTATGTACCTCCATGCAGCGGCACGTCTCTGCATGCAAGGGTTGTGGGCAGTATGGAACAATGAGCAACCATCATGGCTGCAGGAGGCAGTCTGGCAGAATGACCGTGCATTAGTTCTGCAGCACTAGCTGCAGATCAAGAAAAGCACAAGCAGGTGTGTAGGGGCCCCCCAGCCAGAGACAGGGCTGCAGTAGTTCCAGCAGTTCTGGACTGCAGCTGCCCCTGTGCATGAAAAGTGCAGCATCCACGGGGAGAGTGCAGGAGAATCATAGCATCCATGGAGAGAGCGCAGGAGAAGTGCAGCATCCACGTGGAGAGTGCAGGAGAATCATAGCATCCATGGAAAGAGCGCAGGAGAATCATAGCATCCATGGAGAGAGTGCAGGAGAATCATAGCATCCACGGGGAGAGTGCAGGAGAATCATAGCATCCATGGAGAGAACGCAGGAGAATCATAACATCCATGGGGAGAGTGCAGGAGAAGTGCAGAATTCACGGGGAGAGTGCCGGAGAATCATAGCATCCATGGAAAGAGCGCAGGAGAATCATAGCATCCATGGAAAGAGCGCAGGAGAATCATAGCATCCATGGAGAGAGCGCAGGAGAATCATAACATCCATGGGGAGAGTGCAGGAGAAGTGCAGCATTCACGGGGAGAGCGCAGGAGACACAACACATCCACAGGAGAGCGCAGGAGAAACAGCACATCCACAGGACAGTGAAGGAGAAGTGTAGCATCCACGGTAAGAGCACAGGAGAAGTGCAGCATCCACGGGGAGAGTGCAGGAGAAGCGCAGCATCCCCGGGGAGAGCGCAGGAGAATCATAGCATCCTTGGAGAGAGCGCAGAAGCGTAGCATCCACGGTGAGAGGACAGGAGAAGTGCAGCATTCACAGGGAAAGTGCAGGAGAAATGGAGCATACACAGGAGAGCGCAGGAGAAACGGAGCATCCACAGGAGAAGCGTAGCATCCACAGGGAGAGCATAGGAGAATCTTAGTATTCAGGGGGAGTGTGCAGAAGAATCTCAGTATTCACGGGGAGAGTGCAGGAGAATCATAGCATCCACGGGGAGAGTGCAGGAGAATTATAACATCCACAGGGAGAGCGAAGGAGAATCATAGCATCCACGGGGAGAGCGCTGGAGAATCATACCATTCATGGGGAGAGCGCAGGAGAATCATAGCATTCACGGGAAGAGCGCATGAGAATTATAGCATCCACGGGGAGAGCGCAGGAGAATCATACCATTCATGGGGAGAGCGCAGGAGAATCATAGCATTCACGGGAAGAGCGCATGAGAATCATAGCATCCACGGGGAGAGCGCAGGAGAATCATAGCATTCACGGGGAGAGCGCATGAGAATCATACCATTCATGGGGAGAGCACAGGAAAATCATATCATTCACGGGGAGAGCGCAGGAGAATCATAGCATCCACGGGAAGAGCACAGGAGAATCATGGCATCCACGGGGAGAGCGCAGGAGAATCATAGCATCCACGGGAAGAGCGCAGGAGAATCATGGCATCCACGGGAAGAGCGCAGGAGAATCATAGCATTCACGGGGAGAGCGCAGGAGAATCATAGCATTCACGGGGAGAGCGCAGGAGAATCATAGCATCCACGGGGAGAGCGCAGAGAATCATAGCATTCACGGGGAGAGCGCAGGAGAATCATAGCATCCACGGGGAGAGCGCAGGAGAATCATAGCATTCACGGGGAGAGTGCGGGAGAATCATAGCATCCATGGGGAGAGCGCAGGAGAATTATAGCATCCACGGGGAGAGCGCAGGAGAATCATAGCATTCACGGGGAGAGCGCAGGAGAATCATAGCATCCACGGGGAGAGCGCAGGAGAATCATAGCATTCACGGGGAGAGCGCAGGAGAATCATAGCATCCACGGGGAGAGCACAGGAGAATCATAGCATCCACAGGAAGAGCGCAGGAGAATCATAGCATTCACGGGGAGAGCGCAGGAGAATCATAGCATTCACGGGGAGAGCGCAGGAGCATCATAGCATCCACGGGAAGAGCGCAGGAGAATCATAGCATCCACGGGGAGAGCACAGGAGAATCATAGCATCCACAGGAAGAGCGCAGGAGAATCATACCATTCACGGGGAGAGCGCAGGATAATCATAGCATCCACAGGAAGAGCGCAGGAGAATCATAGCATTCACAGGGAAAGCACAGAAGAATCATACCATTCATAGGGAGAGCGCAGGAGAATCATAGCATCCACGGGGAGAGCGCAGGAGAATCATAGCATCCACAGGCCTGTCAATTCCGTTCTAGACCGTGTGGACGTTTGGGGTATACTTTTAGTACTGATGGTTAGAAATATTACAGATGACAAAACATTCCTTGTCCGAAACAGGAAACCAAATCAGACAATACCTCAGAACTGGAGAGGAAATCCCGAGATCGCAGCCTCGTGCATCCGTCAGCTGAGCGAAACTACTAAACTCACCCGCAGTGAGCACAGAACACACCCAGCTTCATTTACTAAAGGGCCTTAATTGCCCGGCCTAAAGGCTCTGATGCTGATTCATAGGTGACACTTATGGCCCAGCAGCTGCTTCCTTGTATACAGCACATGACCAGAATCTCGCAAAAGCCGACTTCTGATTCGCTGCTGCCAGTTGACTAGCCCTGTACTACATGGCCCCCTGTACAATGGTGCAGTATATAATTACATGCTTAATGTAATACACCGTGTTGTATGTTGTGCAGCGTATCAGCTGGAAAGATGTGACCACACAATATTGCAAATGATGAATATGGTGGTATTGGGGGTACACACTATAGGAGGGCCGTGTACTGTGTACGCAGCTAAGTATCACACATAGAATGATAGAATGCACCTTGTACAGGAGGAACATTTATCATTTAATATTTGTCCCTGTAACTTCCAGGGCAGTTGGTGAAAATGCTGCTGTACACCGAAGTCACCCGCTATCTGGACTTCAAAGTGGTAGAAGGAAGCTTTGTGTACAAAGGAGGAAAGATCTACAAAGTGCCGTCAACCGAAACCGAGGCTCTGGCCTCCAGTAAGTGAATCTCTTGGCCTACTAGTAGTTTTGTAGCATTATTCTTACACCATTCTGGCTGCTGTTGTGCAGGGGTTCTCCTACGTAACGTGTCCTGATCTGTGTGGCCAAAGAGCTTCTCTCTGGAGTCTCTAAGCTCATTGCTCTCTCCCACAGACCTCATGGGCATGTTCGAGAAACGACGGTTCCGCAAGTTTCTGGTCTTTGTAGCCAATTTTGATGAGAATGATCCTAAGACCTTGGAAGGGGTGGATCCAAAAAGCACCAACATGCGGGATGTATACAAGAAGTTTGACTTAGGACAGGATGTCATTGACTTCACAGGTCATGCACTGGCGCTGTATCGGACTGACGAGTAGGTGCACAATCACTGAAGGCCCAGGGGTGATTCTGAGGGGTGCAAAGCAATCAATAACATTGCACAGGGTAACACCTGCTGTGGGGGGTGGGGGGTAAGATGTGCAGAGTGTAAAAATTTGGGAAGGGTGGATTTAAACTGAAATCTGTGTAAACTGCAGTCTTGCATTTGTGGGCTAAATGCAAAAGCATCCAGTATTTACCCTGCATGAAAAAGATTTTTACGCATAATTGCCCCCTCGTGTGAAGACACCTACTGCATTTTGCTTTGCATCCAGAATCGGCTCCTTTGTCTGTTAATCACACGGGAACAAGGACTTTTGTGTTTTATCCTTTTAAGCCAGCACTGTAACTGGGGTGACATGTACAGTGTAAGGAGGCGAGGCTGAGGCTGGAAATGAGGCGAGGCTGAGTCTAGAGAGGGGCTACAGGAGAGGTGCGGCTGGGGCTAGAGAAGAGGTCAAGCTGGGGCTAATGGAGAGGTCAGGCTGAGGCTAACAGAGAGGTCAGGCTGAGGCTAACAGAGAGGTCAGGCTGGGGCTAGAGAAGAGGCCGGGATGGGGCTACAAGGGAGGTCGAGCTGAGGCCACAGGAGAGGTCAGGCTGAGGCTAGAGGTCAGGCTGGGGCTACAGGAGAGGTCAGGCTGAGGCTAGAGGAGAGGTCAGGCTGGCGCTAGAGGAGAGGTCAGGCTGGCGCTAGAGGAGAGGTCAGGCTGAGGCTAGAGGAGAGGTCAGGCTGAGGCTAGAGGAAAGGTCAGGCTGGGGCTACAGGAGAGGTTAGGCTGGGGATACAGGAGAGGTCAGGCTGAGGCTAGAGGAGAGGTCAGGCTGAGGCTAGAGGAGAGGTCTGACTGGGCCTAGAGAAGAGGCTGGGCTGGGGCTACCGGGAAGGCCAGGCTGTGGCTGGAGAAGAGGCCAAGCTGGGGCTACAGGAAAGGACAGGTTGGGGCTAGAGAAGAGGCCAGGCTGAGGCTACAGGATGGCTGGGAATAGAAGAGGATGAGGCGAGGCTGAGGGTAGAGGAGGTGCCAGACTGAGGCTACAGGAGAGGTCAGAATGAGGCTGGAGAATGGCTGGCAATAGATAAGGAACGGGGGAGGCTGAGGTTAGAGGAGGAGCCAGGCTTAGGCTAGAGGATGCCTGGCAATAGAAGAGGCCAGGCTGAGGCTAGAGCATGGCTGGGAGTAGAAGAGGACAGGCACTAGGCTGAGGTTAGAGGAGGTGCCAGGCTGTGGCTACAGGAGGTGCCAGGCTAAGGCTAGTGGATGGCTGGGAGTAGAAGAGGACAGGTGCTAGGCTAAGGCCAGAGTAGGTGCCAGGCTAAGGCTAGAGAAAGGCTGGGAGTAGAAGAGGACAAGCACTAGGCCAAGGCTAGAGGAAGGCTGGGAGTGGAAGAGGATAGACGCTAGCTTGAGGCTAGAGGAGATGCCAGGCTAAGGCTAGAGGATGACTGGGAGTAGAAGAGGACAGACGCTAGGCCAAGGCTAGCGAATGGCTGGGAGTAGAAGAGGACAGGCACTAGGCTGAGGCCAGAGGAGGTGCCAGGCTAAGCCTAGAGGAAGGCTGTGAGTAGAAGAGGACAGGCCCTAGGCTGAGGCCAGGGGAGGAGTATGGAGTATTTCTTGTACTAATCTCTTCTGCTTGATGTAGCATCTGCATCACTATACTGTGTTGCCTTCACTTCTCTATTTCCTTATCTCTTCCATCCCAGCCTCCTCCCTCCCTATATGATGTCTGTTGATTTGTGTTACACGTGTTCCATGTTCTTTCAGGTATCTGGATCAGCCATGTCTGGAAACTATCAATCGTATCAAGCTGTATAGCGAATCTCTGGCAAGATACGGCAAGAGCCCATACCTGTACCCCCTGTATGGGCTGGGGGAGCTGCCACAAGGATTTGCAAGGTTGGCTTTATGTTCCTCTTCCATCACCTGTTTCAGGGGAAGGGTATAGACCCCACCACCACATGGGCACAACAGAGCTGCTGGGCTGGTGCTATGTGCTAAAATGAAATGATACAGATATTTAATAAGATGCAGAAGAGAGAAATGTGCATTTATAATTCCATGTTTAGTGAGAGGCTGTAGTGCTGGCAATCAGATCTGAGACCACTTCGGTGTGCTCTTTATACAGGAAAACTCATTGGGTGGGCTTGTGTAGTGAGAGGATGTAGAGCTGCGCAGGTGCTGTACATTGCAGCTAGCGGTGCAGCGTCCAATGTGGGCTGAGAGCGGCACAGCATAGAGTGTAAAGTCTGGGGGGCAAGAGGAGAGCTACAGTATGGAAACAGAGGAGCAGAGTCCACATGCAGACAGTAGAACGCATTCTGGAGAAACTGACCCGGTGCACAAGTGGAAGCAAAGTCTAAATACATTATAGACACATTTTAATGTACAAATATAAAACAATAATACAGTGGAATAAAAAAATAAAGATTTGTTCCTTACCGGTATCCGAACCCCAGGCGCTGCGCATGGCACGCTGTGGGCTTAAACGCTAGGCCATTAGGGATTCTGTACAGCAGGGACACCTGATGCAAATGGGTAGCTGTGTACACCTGAACCAGGGCTTATTATGCCCATTGCACGTTATAACAAACACCGTAATGCCCATTACATATAATACCACACGCTGTAATGCCTATTACATATTATGCCACATGTGCTGCTTACATACATGCTCGTTGTTACGGGTTTCTTGCTGATACCAGGCAGGGGTGGATCCATTAAAAAATGAAGGGGCACATTATAGGGCAATGGGGTGGTTAGCGGTGCCAGGGTGCACACACTCAGAAAAGGGGTGTAATTTTACTGCAAAGGGTGTGGCCAAGCAGGATAGTGGGTGATGGAGGTAGAGAATGAAAGGGAGAGGCAGGGGGTGTTGGGGAGAGAAAGGGAGAAAGGATGACAAACGGGGTGACTGAAGAAGCAGTTGGTAATAGGGAGTGGCAAAGAGTGACCAAGGGTGGGTGAAAGGGATAGATAGAGGGTGACACAGAGAGGTTGATAAGCAGTAACTGATAAGGAGGGTGAAAGGGAGAGGTAGTGTGTGAGAGGCAGAGGGTGAACAGTAGAGGCAGATTTGTTCAGTT
Source organism: Crinia signifera (assembly GCF_055691185.1). Classification (NCBI taxonomy): domain Eukaryota; kingdom Metazoa; phylum Chordata; class Amphibia; order Anura; family Myobatrachidae; genus Crinia; species Crinia signifera. The sequence continues at coordinate 13,964,813 of NC_139225.1, read as the reverse complement.
ACATATGTTGTGTCACACAATGTTACTTACATATAACTGGTGTCTCTGTCTCCCTCTTGTGGTACAGGCTTAGTGCCATATATGGGGGGACGTACATGTTAAACAAGAGTGTCGATGAGATTGTGATGGAGAAAGGAAAAGTAGTTGGTGTAAAGTCAGAGGGAGAGGTAAGTTCTTAGGAGTGATTAGTTGGTGTGCCTGAAATGTCTTATGAGTCCCTCTGGGTGTCTGGTGAGCCCCTGTGTAGAGCCTGGGTGTCCGGGGAGCCCCTGTGTAGAGCCTGGGTGTCTGGTGAGTCCCTGAGTAGAGCCCGGGTGTCTGGTGAGTCCCTTAGCAGAGTCCAGGTGCCCGGTGAGTCTGCAACCAGGGTCCGGGTGCCCGGTGAGTCCACGACCGGGGTCCGGGTGCCTGGCAAATCCCAGAGCAGAGTCCAGGTGCCTGGCGAATCCCAGAGCAGAGTCCGGGTGCCCAGCGAGTCCCTGAGCAGGGTTCTGGTACCCGGCGAGTCCCCGAGCAGAGTCCGGGTGCCTGGCGAGTCCATGAGTCTGGGTATCCGTAGAGTCCCTGTGTGGAGTCCAGGTTTCTGTTGAGTCTCTGAGTGGAGTCCAGGTGTCTGGAGAGTCCATGAGTGAAGTCCAAGTGCCCGGTGAGTCCCCAAGCAGGGTTCGAGTGTCTGGCGAATCCCTGAGCAGGAGTCCAGGTGTCTTGTGAGTACCTGAGTAGAATCCAGGTGTCTGGTGAGTCCCCGAGCAGTGTCTGGGTGCCCGGCGAGTCCCGAGCAGGGTTCGGGTTCCCAGCAAGTACCAGAGCAGAGTCCGGGTGCCCGGCGAGTCTCCGAGCCCAGGTGTCTGGTGATTGCCTGAGTAGAGTCCAGGGGGGACATTTACTAACATGGGAGTTCTATTTCACTTTGGATGTTGCTATGGCCAACCAATCAGACGCTTCTACTTATTTATTTAGCACCTTCTAGAAGAAATCTGATTGGTTGCCAATAGCAACATCCCATGTGAAATAGAACTCCCATCTTTGTAAATTTCCTCCCAGGTATCTGAGCAGAGTCCAGGTGTCTGATGAGTCCCTGAGTAGAGTCTGTGTGTCTGGTGAGTCTCTGAGCAGAGTCCAGGTGTCTGGCAAGCCCATGAGCAAATGTATATAAGCAAATAATTAAGTGAGAAAGTGAATGTAAACTTTGGGGTGTAACATCCGTTACTGGTGCATCCTGTCCTGTGTTTTGGACATAAATCTCATTGTCTGCCTCAGGTAGCACGTTGCAAGCAGCTCATCTGTGACCCCAGCTATATCACCGATCGTGTGCACAAGGCTGGCCAGGTGATCCGTCTCATCTGCATCCTCAGCCATCCCATCAAAAACACCAATGATGCCAACTCTTGCCAAATTATAATACCACAGAACCAGGTGAACAGGAAATCAGGTGAGCTGGAGGAGAGGATGTGAGTGAGTGAGGACCCTCAGCAGGGGAGGAGGATCTCATCAGTGTCTGTGCCCATTACAGATATTTATGTCTGTATGATTTCATACGCACACAACGTGGCCGCACAAGGGAAGTACATCGCTATCGTCAGCACCACGGTGGAGACCGCTGAACCTGAAAAGGAGATTGAGCCGGCCCTGGAGCTGCTGGAACCTATAGACCAGAAGTAAGGACTCTGAGAGCATGACATCATTATCCTCTAAGTGTTGGCATACCACAAATTAGTGACATCATTAGTAACTTGGAGAGAGAAAATTCTAGCTAGTGACTGCGACATTAAAAAGACAGAATAAGGGCCTTTTGGGTGTGGTATGTGACTCCGACAGTCGGGATCCTGACAGTCATTATCCCGACATCGGGATCCCGATTGCCCGGAGTCAGACAGCATGGCGAGCGCAAAAAAGCCCCTTGCGGCCTCGCTGCGCTCGCCACTATTCTCCATCTATGGGGGTCGTGGACCCCCACGAGGGAAAATAGCGGGTGGCCGTCGGGCACCCGGCTGTCTGCGTTTTGACAGTCGGGATCCCGACGTCGGGTAAATGACTGTCGGGGTCCCGACGTCGGGTAAATGACTGTCGGGATCCCGACTGTCGGAACCCGTCCGGCACCCAGCCATATTGACTACCCCTGCATGTACGTAGAAGGGACCGCAGCCAATCCCACCGATACCAACTGCGATCCCTCCATCCCCACCCCATAGGTTTATATGGAAGATGTGCTGCTGCCAGATTTACCAGTTGCCGGAATGAGAAGCATGCTGGATATTTGCACCCCCCTCACACCCACCACCCCTACAGCAGGCGCTAATATCACACCCGGGTCCCATTGAATATACAATTAATGATAAATGGATAACAGAACTTCTTCTAGCTTGGGATAATTCCTATAGTATGTCATAAACCAGGTGATTCCTTATATAATAAATACATTCTAGAAGTGTATAGTCCTTACATATAAATATGTCCTTCTACAACTGTGGCACCACAGCCCAACGGTTAACTCCTTCAGCGATGTGGCTGCCATTTTCACCTTGTGGGCTGGGTACTTCCCTATGTTTCCTTGTATGCAGTAGTGTTTCATTGCTTGCCAAGTATAAACGTTCTCCTGACATCTGACAATGGCCACCATTTTCTCATTATAGATTTGTCGCAATCAGTGATCTGTACGAACCAACGGAAGATGGCAGCGAAAGCCAGGTAATGAGAGGCCACAATAACATTGGCATACGAACAGTCCAGTCATATCATGTGTCAGGCACGGTTTTCTCATCTCATTTTAAAGTACAATAGAATGAGTTAGATATAAAGAGATGAGTAATGGAAAATAACATTTAGAAGTAATTACAGAAATCAATAAGCTGCTTAGGTTATAGCCTCTCATGTACTGCGGCCTAGTGACATCACTGAGGTGCCTAGGTTATAGCCTCTCATGTACTCTGCGGCCTAGTGACATCACTGAGGTGCCTAGGTTATAGCCTTTCATGTACTGCGACCCAGTGACATCACTGAGGTGCCTAGGTTAAAGCCTCTCATGTACTGCGGCCTAGTGACATCACTGAGGTGCCTAGGTTATAGCCTCTCATGCATTGCGGCCTAGTGACATCACTGAGGTGCCTAGGTTATAGCCTCTCATGTACTGCGACCTAGTGACATCACTGAGGCGCCTAGGTTATAGCCTCTCATGTACTGCGACCTAGTGACATCACTGAGGTGCCTAGGTTATAGCCTCTCATGCACCGTGGCCTAGTGACATCACTGAGGATGTCTAGGTTATAGCCTCTTGTGCACCGCGGCCTAGTGACATCACTGAGGTGCCTAGGTTATAGCCTCTCATGCACCGTGGCCTAGTGACATCACTGAGGTACCCTAGGTTATAGCCTCTCATGTACTGCGGCCTAGTGACATCACTGAGGCGCCTAGGTTATAGCCTCTCATGCAGTGCGGCCTAGTGACATCACTGAGGTGCCTAGGTTATAGCCTCTCATGTACTGCGGCCTAGTGACATCACTGAGGTGCCTAGGTTATAGCCTCTCATGCACCGTTGCCTAGTGACATCACTGAGGTGCCTAGGTTAGAGTCTCTCATGCATTGCGACCTAGTGACATCACAGAGGTGCCTAGGTTATAGCCTCTCATGTACCGTGGCCTAGTGTCATCATTGAGGTGCCTAGGTTATAGCCTCTCATGTACTAAGGCCTAGTGACATCACTGTTGCCTAGGTTATAGCCTCTTATGTGTTGCGACCTAGTGACATCACTGAGGTGCCTAGGTTATAGCATCTCATGCACCGTTGCCTAGTGACATTACTAAGGTGCCTAGGTTAGAGCCTCTCATGCACTGCGACCTAGTGACATCACTGAGGTGCCTAGGTTATAGCCTCTCATGCATTGCGACCTAGTGACATCACTGAGGTGCCTAGGTTATAGCCTCTCATGCATTGCGGCCTAGTGACATCACTGTGGTGCCTAGGTTATAGCCTCTCATGCACTGTGGCCTAGTGACATCACTGAAGTGCCTAGGTTATAGCCTCTCATGCGTTGCGGCCTAGTGACATCACTGAGGTGCCTAGGTTATAGCCTCTCATGTACTGCGGCCTAATGACATCACTGAGGTGCCTAGGTTATCGTTTCTCATGCATTGCGGCCTAGTGACATCACTGAGGCGCATAGGTTATAGCCTCTCATGTACTGCGGCCTAGTGACATCACTGAGGCGCCTAGGTTATAGCCTCTCATGTATTGCGGCCTAGTGACATCACTGAGGTGCCTAGGTTATAGCCTCTCATGCACTGCGGCCTAGTGACATCACTGAGGCGCATAGGTTATAGCCTCTCATGCACTGCGGCCTAGTGACATCACTGAGGCGCCTAGGTTATAGCCTCTCATGTACTGCGGCCTAGTGACATCACTGAGATGCCTAGGTTATAGCCTCTCATGCACTGCGGCCTAGTGACATCACTGAGGATAAAGTTCTCAGAGTTCCTTCGCTGTGATGGTTGTATATTACAGTAGTCTGATAACACACATGTCCTGCGCACTTCTATGTGGTGCTAGGGAACACGAGCGCTTCTTCCATGGGGTTTCCCTAAAGCTCTTGGTTCCATTGTAGAGGGTTGAGTCTCCCCCTTACAAACTCTCTCCCAACTAGTGAAGTGATAAGAGAAACCTGTATGGACATCTATGGAAATGCTCTTCTCTGTGTCTCAGGTCTTCTGCTCACGCTCCTATGATGCCACCACACACTTCGAGACCACGTGCAACGACATCAAGGATATCTACAAGAGAATGACTGGAACAGACTTTGACTTCGAGAACATGAAGCGCAAGCAGAATGACGTTTATGGGGAAGAAGACCAGTGAACAGGGTGTTGGATATGGGGGTGGGCTAATGGTCAGGTGTAACTGAAAAACATCTAGGATTTTTTGGGAAGGAAAGTTTTTAGCATGTGTGGAATCCTGTATCAGTGATGACAATGGAGGTTGTGTAGGTTGTGGGAACATATAGCTTCCATTCGTCCTTTGCTCCTCATGACTCCAAATTAACTTTTTAAGCCTTGGGCTAAACACTGTGGTGGAGCTTCAACCTATAGAGCATTGCAGGGTCCAGTTCTCAAAGTATCTCAGTTGTGAAAACAGCCAAATAGTTGCTGATATAAAGTTGATATTGATAGTACATCTTGCCCGGGCATTCCTGGTCTCACACCGAGCGGCACCCGTATTAGCAGTTTGTTATTTTTCACTAACCTACTACTGCCTAGAGGAGTCTTACAGTGATGGACGTGGGCTTTATTTGGATTTATACATTATCATATTAATCATATTACCTTCTGGCTAATACTACGCGTAAATTGGGCAGTGTCTGAAGTTGCTGGGCATTGTAACGAAGAGCTCCTTCAACCAGTTAGTTGTAAAGGTTCCAGAGCTCATTGGTTCCATGTCATCTTCATAATATAAGCAGATCCTGCAGCCAGCGACTCCTACAGGTCCTACAGCCAGGTAGTCCTGCGGTCAGCTGGCTGAGTGTCACGTAGAAGTCTTAACCAGCTGGCTTGGTGGGGTTCATGTCCCTTAGAGAAGTTGCTTTGTCTAAGCTTCAGAATTTGAAACACAAAAATACAAGGATTCTACTGTGACGTGCAGTTTTTTCTGTGGACGGCAAAAGTATAGGACCCTTTCCCCACTCATTTGTTCATGTCTTTAGGAAAACGGACATTTTGATTTACAAGTGGCGAAGCCAAGATTGTCATTGGAAAATAGGCAGAACAAGAGTTTCATACGTCAGGTTCTAAAGACCTAGGTCATCTCCAGGTCCTACTGCCAGAGAGCACTGTACCATGTACAGGAAGGTGGGCAGACTAGTTACGTAGAGTGCCTTCAGCAAAACTAGAGCAAGCATTATAGAGTCTGTACTTAGAACTCATCAGAAGGAAGGTTCATCCCTTAGCTAATGCGCTATGGTCATAAAGTGTCTTGGGTATCCCATCAAATGGAAACCTATGTTATAGCATTCCAACGAGTGGCTTCCAGAGGTTAGCTAGATAGGCATATGTCACACATAGACCCAATGTATTTAAACAGATGTAGAGTGTTTTATAGCAAAGTTATTCCTTATCTACAGTAGGCCTTGACTAATTACATTGGAGACTTGAGACTTCATCTCCTCTACTCCAGCATTGCTTTGTTGCCTCCATCTCAAGTGTTTCTCCAAGAAGTGGCTTAAAAAGTTACGTGAAAGTTATCTCCCTATCCTAATTTATTTAACTTATTAGAGAACAGACCATAAGCCAGTATACAGGCGTTATGGGGAAAGTAGACCGGGATTATCCTCAGCCTTTAATGATCCTAGTAACCCGTATCCTGACTCCGCTGTCACCAGATGTGAGGTATATTGTTCTATCTGGCATGACAAAGTAAGCTAAGTTTGTCAAACAAAGCCGTCATTTTGGAAGAAGCCAATTTGTGGAACGTTTTCATGAGAATGTGATTTCATGATGTCACTGTTTTCTAGTAAATTGATAGGTTACATTCTCATGAACAAAATGGCTGCCTCCATTTCACCTCAGTGGATTTCGCTTTGATCTCATTGACTGTTGGTTGAGCCCAGAAAACGGCCAGTGTCAATAAATCACCCATGACTACGAACACTATACAAGACAGATTTGGGAGAAGGTTCCTACACTATGGATAACACTAAAGGACTTGCTAAAAGGCTGTTTTGTTTATTTCCTGTGTATTTCATGTTTATGGGCAATGCAGAGAAATGGTCCATTCCAGTAAGGAGACGTTTACATTCCACTCACGTAAGGTTCCCCTCAAAATGTATCTAAGATAAAATATCTGTAGGGGACTTACCATTTGGAGTTCTAATCCTACCGCAGGTCACCCAGAGGTGGTCACTATATAGTGTATGGGTTTGTTCTCTTTTAGCGTCATATATGAATATATATATATATATTGTCTTCTCTGGTGACATATGATGTTTGTATAGTGACAATGTCTCCCATTGTCACTATAAAGCAGGTTTTTACAGCCTGGGTCATACACAGCACCTTTAATTTAAAATACCTCTTCACTAAAAAAAAAAAAAATCTAAAAATAATGGTGTCTTTTGGAAAACATAAGAAAAACTTGGGGAATCCTGCGTTAGGGCATAAAACCTTTGTGGTGGTCACCAAAAGCTTACGGATCTTCAGTGGTCATGACATCATATGGATGCTGGCACACAGGGGTTTCCATGTATCTAATCCAGGGATGGGGAACCTTTGGCCCTCTAACTGTTGCTGAACTACAACTCCCAGCATGCCCTGCTACCGTTTTTCTATTTGGCAAAGCTAAAACGGTTGCAGGGCATGCTGGGATGCATAGTTCAACAACAGCTGGAGGGCCAAAGGTTCCCCATCCATGATATAATTCTAGGGGTTCCATGCAGACTATTGATCTAGTCCCATATGGTATTCACTCTATGGTAGGGATCTGTGCAGTATCGATGATGTGTCTGGTGTGATCATGGTAGGGTACAGACCTGAGCTGTTCTGAAGACCACCACATAGATCATGGATCCCCTCTCGAGTGATGGGCTTCTTCTGGATCCTGCTTATTCCATTTTGAAGTCTGTGTTATTTCTTTTTGAACCTTTTGTTTTGTTTGCCTCGATCTATTTATCAGCTTTTTCGCATTGTCTGACCCTTATAAATGATCTTCTTACTAGTAGATATTATTGATTTACTGTGTTTGGCAAAAACAATATCAAGTAAAAATGTTGTGGGAACGTTTTTGTCCTGTTTTGTGTTGAGCGGCTGCATTTCTGAAACATTTCAAGTTGCAAAATTAAGTAACGTCATTTTTTTTTTTTGGTGCATCCAAAAGAGTATCTAATAGCAGTGTAATAGCCATGTAGCAGATTGCTACTCATTAACAGTGACTTTAGACCAGCAATGCTCAGGACACACCAACAGTCCAGGTTGGAAGTATGCTTAAGGAGAAGTGCTTAGATAAAAATCACAGAGGTATGCATGGATATTCTGTAAATCTGGACTGTTAGTGTGCAGGATAAGCAGTGACCACCATGCAGTACAAGAGTATTAAAGTGACCATCATACAGTACAAGGGCATCACAGTGACCGCCATACAGTACAAGGGTATCACAGTGACCACTATACAGTACAAGGGCATTACAGTGACCACCATACAGTACAAGAGCATTACAGTACCACCATTCAGTACAAGAGCATTACAGTGACCGCCATACAGTACAAGGGTATCACAGTGACCGCCATACAGTACAAGGGCATTACAGTGACCACCATACAGTACAAGGGCATCACAGTGACCATTATACAGTACAAGGGCATCACAGTGACCATCATACAGTACAAGGGCAGCACACTGACGACTATACAGTACAAGGGCATCACAGTGACCAATATACAGTACAAGGGTATCACAGTGACCACTATACAGTACAAGGGCATTACAGTGACCGCCATACAGTACAAGAGCATTACAGTACCACCATTCAGTACAAGAGCATTACAGTGACCGCCATACAGTACAAGGGCATTACAGTGACCACCATACAGTACAAGGGCATCACAGTGACCACCATACAGTACAAGGGCATCACAGTGACCATCATACAGTACAAAAGCATCACAGTGACCACCATACAGTACAAGGGTATCACAGTGACCACTATACAGTACAAGGGCATTACAGTGACCACCATACAGTACAAGAGCATTACAGTACCACCATTCAGTACAAGAGCATTACAGTGACCGCCATACAGTACAAGGGCAGCACACTGATGACTATACAGTACAAGGGCATTACAGTGACCGCCATACAGTACAAGAGCATTACAGTACCACCATACAGTACAAGAGCATTACAGTGACCGCCATACAGTACAAGGGCAGCACACTGACGACTATACAGTACAAGGGCATTACAGTGACCGCCATACAGTACAAGAGCATTACAGTACCACCATTCAGTACAAGAGCATTACAGTGACCGCCATATAGTACAAGGGCATCACACTGACGACTATACAGTACAAGGGCATCACAGTGACCACTATACAGTACAAGGGCATCACAATGAATACCATTCAGTACAATAGATCACAGTGACCATCATACTTTACAAGAGATCACAGTGACCACCATACAGTACAAGAGATCACAGTGACCACCATACAGTACAAGAGATCACAGTGACCACCATACAGTACAAGAGATCACAGTGACCACCATACAGTACAAGAAATCACAGTGACCACCATACAGTACAAGAGATCACAGTGACCACCATACAGTACAAGAAATCACAGTGACCACCATACAGTACAAGAGATCACAGTGACCACCATACAGTACAAGAGATCACAGTGACCACCATACAGTACAAGAGATCAGTGACCACCATACAGTACAAGAGATCACAGTGACCACAATACAGTATAAGGGCATCACAGTGACCACCATACAGTACAAGGGCATTACAGTGACCATCATACAGTACAAGAGATCACAGTGACCACAATACAGTACAAGAGCATTAGTGACCGTCATACAGTACAAGCACATTACAGTGACCACAATACAGTACAAGGTCATTACAGTGACAGCCATACAGTACAAAGAGCATCTTAATAGATCACAGCAGATAATATGGGTTTCAGATCATTCTTTATTCTTCGGGACATGTCAGGGGCAGAGGCTAATGCTGAGTAGTAGGAGTGGGAGAAGTAGCCTCCAGCACAAAAAAAGGTTAAACAACTTCTGCCTCCCAGACAGACCAGGATCCTCCCCTCCTCTACCCCGTCTCCAGGCAGTTCAGTTTTTTTGCGGTGCTGATGCACCAGTGAGAGGGGCTGCTGTATGCAGCATTTCTTCTTTTTTATTTAGATTTTTTTATTCTTATTTCTACCCTGACTTTGGTCAGTGACAGAGCAGCAGTGCAGGGGGTCTATCAGACAACAGCGCTGCTGCTCCTTCACCCGTGCTCGGTGGCTGCAGCACCTTGCATCTGTGTGTGACCGCAGCCCTCCCCGGGCACTTGGGAGACTCGGGACATCTTTCAGGTACCACTCCCCGCCATGATCGCGCGCATGCGTGAGGGGCTATTGTGGCTGCTCAGCCCGGCATTGGGGACTGCGTTAACAAGTGGCGAGCTGGTTCGCCACTCTGTCCTGCTGGACCACCAGGGAAATAGTGTGTGGACAGCAACGCCGGTAGCGGGGCTGCCCAGCGAGCGCCGGATCCCCACCATTTTACCAGCTTCATGAGATGGATCCTTGGGCAGCCAAGACGGGCCCCAGCACTGCTGTCTTGCACAGCCTATAATGCTGGCCTGTCCCCCCAGGACTATGTCCAGGACAGCTTATGCACAAGCTGCTACAATGCGCAAGCACCGCCCATAGCTTCATCCTTCTCACAGGAGCCTGCTTGGGCAGCATCGCTTACTAAGGTGATGGCACAGCTGGTAGATAGGCACAACCCCAGCAGCATGTGATGCCATCATCATCCCTGGCTGGATTGGCCCCCACGGTGTTGGAACCACTTTGGGTGAGCGCGTTATCCGCCTTTGTTCAGAGCTTACAAAACACCTTACAGGGTAGACCTGATAAGCATAGGGCTATGGTCAGCATGACTCTGACATGGACTGGGAGGATGAACAGGAGGAACCTGTAGACGCTGATGAGGAGGACGCCTCAGGAAATTAGGGGGCCCCGTCACGCATTGTTGTGGTGGCATTAGTTACTGCGGTCAAATAGGCCCTTAGTTTAGAGGAATGAGCTGAACCGCCTAACTCTTCTGGCCCTATTTCCCAACGCCCTAAGCGGACTCTTGCTTTATTCCCTAAGTCCAACAACTTGGAAAACATCCTCTCGGAGGCCTGGGAGGTACCAAATAGGAAGTTTACCTTACATAGACGGTTTACCTCCCTTGGTGGAATGGGCAACTACTCTAGCGGCTGATGCAACCGAAGGCCCGCCAGTAGAGAACCTTCAACCTACTATTTACATTAAGGTACATCATGTAATCCTCTATTTAGGGGAGGCAGCGCTTGATGCTGCTACCCTGACCTATAGAGTGTCGACTTCCACTGTTGCAGCGCAACGATCCGTGTGGCTGCTCTCTTGGAAGGCGGACCCTGACTCTAAGAAAACCTTAGAGACACTTCCCTTTGAGGGTTCCCTTTTGTTTGGGTCTGAACTGGATAAAATAGTGGCTATGGTAGTAGCTTCTAAGGCAGCTTTCCTACCATCCACTCCAACACCACTTCCCCATGTTGCCTTCCAGTCCTTTTGCTTCCTGGACAGGGGACATTCCTTTTCTAGAACTCAGCCCCAAGTTGCCAGGTCCTCCAAACCCAAGGGTAAGCATCCCTGGGCCACCAGGCACCCTGACCCTAAGCCTGATGACAAACCCCTCCACATGACGGGGCGGGCCTCCACCTGGGATTTTTAGACATCTGGCTAGCATCCACAACAGACACGTGGGTTCGGGATGTCATCTCCCGAGGCTACTCCCTAACTTTCTGGAATCGTCCACCGAACTGCTTCTTTTCCACAAGTTCTCCAAAGCACTTAGGAAAATCCATGGCTCTGGAGCAGTCCATCCAGAAGCTCCTGCAGTCGGGAGTCATTGTACCGGTCCCTTCGTCTCAGAGAGGCTCTGGAATCCATGCCAGCCTCTTTCTAGTCCAGCAGCCCAAGGGGTCCTACCGTCCCATCCTCAACTTAAAACAACTCAGTCGATACGTTCAGGTCCTGAAGTTCCGGATGGAGACCTCGTGATCCATAGTCTGGGCCTTTAAGCCCAGGGAGTACATGGCATCCATGGACATCCAGGATGCTTATCTGCATATCCCGATCAGACCGGAACATCAACGGTTTCTGCGGTTTGTGTTGTAGGACCGTCACTTCCAGTTTCGGGCTCTGCTAACTTTCTGCCCCTTTCTACTGCCCCTTGCGTCTTTACGAAGGTCATAGCAGTGATGCACAGCAGGCTTCACAACCAGGGCATCCGGATCCTCCCATATCTGGATGACCTGTTAATTCTGGCTCAGTCTGCAGAGATTCCAAGGGACCATCTTGCCATAATATTAATGATCTTGCAAAGGCATGGCTGGATTATCAATTGGCCCAAGTTGTCCACAGTTCTCGCACAGACTATGATCCATCTGGGAGCTCAGTTGGATACAGTGCGTCAGAGGATATCTCTGTCGGAAGACCGTCGCCGGACCCTGCAGTCCCACATACGGGGGGAAATTTACTAAGAATACAAATGCAAAAAGTTGCATTCGTATTCTTAATACGAATGGCTACGACTGCATACGGCGTAAGCTAAGTCGTGTTCCGGAGGGGGATTTACAAAGTAGTCAAATACGACTGCTTTGTAACCCTCCGATGGCGTATAAATTCGTATTAACGGCCGTATATACGGCCGCTAATACGAATTTGTGGAGGCAGTCTGCACGGATCAGTCAGTCATAAATAAAAAACAGCGTGGGGTCCCCCCCCACAGCTGTAACCAGCACCAGGCTGACAGAGCCAGGGCCGGTAATTAAAAATCAGGGAACCCGACAAATAGGGGTTCCCTGATTTTTAACAACCAGGTCCGGGGCTGGTTCCCAAAATACGGGGGACAAAATAAGTAGGGGTCCCCCGTATTATAAGAACCAGGCCAAACCAGCCAGCAGGGTAATGCCACAGCCGGGGGGAGACTTTTTATACAAGTCCCCCTGGCCAAAGCATTAACCCCCTGACTGGCCTGGGGGAGTGGGGACCCCCCAATAAAGCCCCCCCCCCTCCAGGACTTACCTGACCAGGCTGAAGCCTGGTGCTGTGCGGTGGCCACCGGGCTGATTGAGTGTAAAAAAATAGAATTAAAAACTATTGTTTTTAACCATGGAACTATGAGTCCCAGCAAGCCTACCCCGCAAGCTGGGACTTGGAGAACCACAAGTCCCAGCCTGCAGGGCATTAAAGGGCCCACTGGCACTATAAAACTTATAAATCCAAAGCCCATACATACTGATATTTACCTATCTTGAGCCCGTAGGTAGGTCCCTGGGTCTTGGTCTGGTGCCTTGTCCTGCTCCATGTCGGTGGAGTCTGTGTCGGCGTCCATCCGGGTCTGAAGAAATCCATGGGGGACCTGTGGAAGGAAATCCAACTCACCCAGGTCCTCCTGTGAAGATCTGTAGTCTTGATCCGCCGTAGTCCTGGACTTCTGTCACCTTCTGTGACACGCTGGTGACTCCATCGGCACCCCACATCGGACTGTCAGGCGCAGAGATCCTTCATCTTCCGCGCCTCTCTATAGAATGATTCTAGCCTGATAGCTGAGGATCCCCTTTTTCCAAAGATACCAGAATTTTGAAAATCGGCCCTGGGGAACTGGAGATATCCAACTTCAAAGCAGCAGTCCACATCCCACCTGTTAATTGCACTTCCCAGTCATATTTCTCAGGTTTTCTCTGACACTAGACCCGTACACGGGTGAGATATATTGCTCAGCAATATATTGCTAGCAATATATTGCTGAGCAATATATTGCTCAGTTTCTCCTTTTCATCAGCGACCAGAGATGGTCGCTGATGAAAAAGAAACTGCCGGGGGTAGAAATCAGCTGGTCGTAGGAGCATGTTCCTGCGACCAGCGATCACTACAGGGGTAAAAACGGGAGCGCGCACCTGGCGATATATCGCCGGTGCACACTACCATCGCGGGCAATATGGTCGCGACCATATTTCCCGCGATATTACACAAAATTGCCCCCACCCCCCCCCCATGTGTACGCAGGGTTTTTTTTTCTCTGACTGAGAGTATATTCCAAAAAGTTGGGACTCTTCCCTTTCAGCAGCCGGTCCCTGCTCCAGCTCCAAACATCTGGTTTACGGTTTTATATTTTGGTCAATGCATTGCTCTGGCTCCTGATCTCTGATCCCCAAGTTCCCAGCACCTCCTGAAAGTTGGGACTCTAGGATTTTATACCATTGAAGGCTAAGAAATCTATTTCCAGATAATGGCGATATCTGTAGTCAAACAAGCTGCCCTTCCACCGGAAAATAACGAATATTAAGCCCACTCCATTATACAACCGTTCCCTGTGTATAAAACACACACGTTAGTGTTCTCCCTCCCACCACCTGTGCAGTAAAGGAGTAATTAGCAGAAGTTACTCCTCCAGGTCCTATATGTTGAGTGGAAGATAGAGCACCCCCTGCCACCCGTGGGACATCAAATCTGCTGCTGTTAGCACCCCCCACCCCTAGGAGGGGAGAATGGGTAAGGGCCAATGTTCCCTCTAATTTTACGAAGGCTGTGTGCGGCGAAAGATTTTGGCTGTGCAACTTTGGAAGGAAATTTAAATTTTTTGTGCGTCACTTATAAATAACTGGAAAATGACGTTCAGCACATGTGTTAACTTTACTTCAAAATGATATTAAACATTTAAACATTCAAAACACAGCACACAATGTAGTTAATGGGTGAAACACACATTAATTGAGTCCACAACTGCAAAAACGGACCACTGCTGCTTTGTGCGCTCTGTTGTAATGTCTGTGCGCACGCTCGTCGGGTTGTGTGCGCGCGCACACTGGTAAGGGCCCCAGTACATTGCTTTGCCCAGGAGCCCACATTGCTGTTAAGACGGCCCTGCTCCTGATTGGCCGCCTTCACAGGAGGACCTGGGTGAGTTGGATTTCCTTCCACAGGTCCCCCATGAATTTCTTCGGACCCGGATGGACGCCGACAGACGCCGCTGACACAGACGCCGTTGACATGGAGCCGACCGCCGCCATGGAGCAGGACAAGGCACCGGACTAAGACCCAGGGACCTACCTACGGGCTCAAGATAGGTAAGTATCAGTATGTATGGGCTTTGGATGTATTAAAGTTTTATTTTTATTGTGTGTCAGTGTGTGTTTATTTCACTATTTTTTTTACTGTGGAACTACAAGTGCCAGCAGGCCCTTTAATGCCCCCCAGGCTGGGACTTGTGGTTCTCCAAGTCCCAGCTTGCGGGGGAGGCTTGCTGGGACTCATAGTTCCACAGTTAAAAACAATAGTTTTTAATTCTATTTTTTTACACTCAGTCAGCCCGGTGGCCACCGCACAGGGCTTCCGGGGACAGCACCAGGCTTCAGCCTGGTCAGGTAAGTCCTGGAGGGGACGGACCCCTTTATTGGGGGGGTCCCCACTCCCCCAGGGCCCCTGGCCAGGCTGACTGGTCGGTAGGGTGATGTTTTGGCCGCGGGACCTTATCTAATAAGTGTCCCCCGGCTGTGACATTACCCTGCTGGCTGGTTTGGCCTGGGGCTGGTTCTTAAAATGCGGGGGACCCCTAGTCATTTTGTCCCCCGTATTTTGGGAACCAGCCCCGGACCTGGAGTCTGGGGCTGGTTTTAAAAAATCAGGGAACCCCTATTTGTCGGGTTTCCTGATTTTTTATTACCGGCCCCCGGCTCTTTCAGCCTGGTGCTGGTTACAGCTGTGGGGGGGGACCCCACGCTGTTTTTTTTATTTATTTATTTTACAATTTTTTAATCACTAAAGCCTGCATGGATCTGACTGATCCGTGCAGGCTTAAAGCAAATACGACAGGACAATCAAGTGTATTTTCCTGCCGTATATTCGCAGCCGTTTCTCCCCAATTAGCAGCTGTATTATCAATACGGCTGCTTAGTAAATCAGGAACCACCATTCTTTTGAATGGTGATTCCTGTCGTATTCTATCGATGATGTATGCATTCGTATTTGTAAATACAAATACGAATGTCCCATCAATATGAATACGAATATTTGTATTTTTGGCATAGTAAATGCCAAAAATATGAATACACCCAAAAAATTCTTTCTATGAAATCATATTAGTAAATTTCCCCCACGATGTCTTCTCTCACACAGACAGGTGTCGGTTCATGCCTGCATGAGTTTCTTAGGGTTGATGGTATTGACCTTCGACATGGCAGAATATGCACAATTCCACTCACAGCTACAGCGAGAGATCCTCTCCAGCCTCCGGTCACAGCTGATAGCATTATCCCCGGAAGTTCGTCTCTCACTCTCCTGGTGGCTTCTGGACCAGAACCTCACAGTAAGGAGACCATTTTGGATCCAACAGTGGACTCTCCTCACCACGGATGCCAGCCTCTGCTGGGTGGGAAGAGGTGACTTGCCAGCGATCCTTCCAGGGTCTGTGGAACTCACAGAAATGCTGACTACCCATCAATGTCCTTCGAACTGAGGGCAGTCTTCCTGGCCCTTTGCTCGTGGATCCCTGGCTCCAAAGTGGCCCAGTACAGGTCCAGTCGGACAATACAACGACAGTGGCTTATATCAACCACCAGAGCAACACTCACAGTCGGGCTGCCATGGCAGAGACCTTCCACATCTTTCAATGGGCGGAGAAAAAGATCTCAGCTATCCGCTCTCAATTGGGAAGCGGATTTCCTGAGCCGACAGACTCTGGATGCCGGCGAATAAACCCTTCCAGAGGTGTTCGAGATGCTGGTACACCACTGAGGCAGACCCGAGGTGGACCTGCTGGCAATGCACCACAAAGACAATGTCACCCTATACGGGTCCACAACTTGCAACTCAGGGGCTTGCATGGTGCACGCCCGCCTTTTGCTCTGATGTACGCCTTCCCTCCGATTTCACTCCTCTTCAGAGTGATCCACAAGCTGAAGGCGGAGGGCGGCACGTTGATCCTGGTGGCTCCCAATAGGCACAGATGGATCTGGTTTTCAGATCTGCAGACCTTGTCAGTGGCCCCTCAAATCCGTCTACCTCCAAACCCCGACCCACTCTCTCAGGGCCCGGGTCTACACCCAGATTTGGGGTGTCTGGCTTTGACAGGGTGGCTATTGAGACCTCCCTTTTAAGAGCCAGAGTCTTCAACTGAAGAGTAATTTGAACCATGCTCAGGGCACGCAAACCTTCTTCAGCCTTTGCTTACCATCACATCTAGCGGGCGTACTTTGCTTGGTGTCGTGCTCGCCGTTTTAATCCCAGAATTTACCGCTTGTCCAGTATTCCATCCTTCTTGCAAAAGGGCCTGGAGGCCGGATTGCGCTTATCTTCTATGAAGGTACAGGTTTTGGCTTTGTCCATCTTGTTTTGTAGAAGGTTGGCGTTGTTGCTGGATATCCACACATTCATGCAGGGTTTCCTGCATATCCAGCCTCCCTTTGTTCCCCCAGTTACCCCATGGGACCTTTTCCTGGTACTCACTGCTCTTCAGGGCCCTTGCGGTCTGTGGACTTTTGTTGGCCCACCTGGAAAACTGTTTTTCTGTTGGCGATTGCTTCTGCCCGGAGGGTGTCTGATCTGTCCGCTCTGTCTTGTCGGTCACTGTTTCTGATCTTTCATTCTGACTGGGCGGTCCTTAGAACGGTTCCTTCTTACCTCCCAAAAGTGGTGTCCAGGTTCCACTCCAACCAGGAGATTGTGGTCCAAGCCTTTTGAGGGCCGGATGCTTCTCCTACACAATTCTCCTTGGATGTGGTCCGTGCCTTACGCATCTATGTGCGCCGCACTAAGTCTTTCTGGAAATTGGACTCTCTCTTTGTGCTATATGGGTCTCAAAAGAGAGGTTGGCCTGCTACTAAGCAGACGATTGGCCGCTGGATTCGCTCTGTCATCCAGCGTTCATATTTAGACGCCTCTCTCCCGGTTCCTGCAGAGGTCCAGGCTCATTCCACTAGGTCTGTGGGTGTGTCTTGGGCTGTTCGGGGTGGTGCAAAACTGAGCAAAATTGCAGGCTGGCGACTTGGTCGTCTGCCAATACCTACTTGCACTTTTATGCATTTGATACATTTGCCTCCTAGGACTCAGACTTTGGCCAGAGTGTACTTGCTGCGGCACAGGCGCGTCCCCACCCTTAGGTGGTTAGGTGGCTGCTTTAGGACATCCAAGCGTTAGCCTGTGGCCCCTGGCATGTCCCGAAAAATGAAACGAGATTCATGTCTTACCTTGTAAATCTCTTTCTTTGAGGATGTCAGGGGCCACAGGGATTCCTCCCTGCCACACCTGCTTTACTTACCGTTACTGTTATAGTTACTTAGTTCCTCTGTTGTGCAAACTAACGTGTTCAGAATGTGTATCTGTATGGTGCTTCTCTTCTTTCTACCTTGTCTCCTGCCTTGGCTTTGTAAAAAACTGAGCTGCCTGGCCTGGAGGTGGGGTAGAGGAGGGGAGGAGCCTGGTCTGCCTGGAAGGCAGAAGAAGTTTAACCTTTTCACTGCTGGAGGCTACCTCTCCCACTTTTACTATCCAGCGTTAGCCTGTGGCCCCTGGTGTCCTCGAAGAAAGAGATTTACCAGGTAAGATATAAATCTCATTATCCAGTAGGTTTATTATGGGCTGGACAGCAACAGTGGTGCCAAAAACTGTGCAGACACTCATCGTTGGCTCGCCTATCGCTAATTCGCCTATTGCAGACTTGCCTATCACAGACTCACCTATTGCAGGCTCACCTATCACTGGCTCACCAATCACTGGCTCACCTATTGCAGGCTCACCTATCACTGGCTCACCTATCGCTGGCTCACTTATGGCAGGCTCACCTATCGCAGGCTCACCTATCACTGGCTCACCTATCGCTGGCTCACTTATGGCAGGCTCACCTATCACGGGCTCATCTATCGGAGGCTCATCTATCGCTGGCTCACTTATGGCAGGCTCACCTATCGCAGGCTCACCTATCGCAGGCTCACTTATGGCTGGCTCACCTATCACAGGCTCACCTATCGCGGGATGTATTAAGAGCGCAAAAAACATCCCGCCAAACATTGAAATGAAGCAAATGACATATGTACTAACATGTATATATTCGAAAAGCGTTGCTACGTGTGAGAGGGTGCCTGTGGGTGGCCTCTGCCTCCGAGCCCCAGGAACCTCCTGCTGGTGCAGTCTGCAGTGACTCCCAGGCTCCTCCCTGCACCCGGTAGGCTGTGTTGCTAGGGAGGAAGAGGTTACTGGATTTGGGGAGCATGCTGAGAGGCTACCAGGACAGGGGGTGAGGAGGGCCAGAGCTGGCGGGATGCAGAAAGACAAAAACTGCAGTTATCCATGAACATATCTCCCACATTGCCACAAACAGCACTCAGTGGAGCGAGCGTAACGTGACACAATTCCTGCCAGCACTAAGATGCTTCTGAGGTCATGGGTTTAATTACACCTTGGCCCTAAGTTTGTATATTCTCCCCGTGCTTGCGTGGGTTTCCTCCGGGTGCTCTGGTTTGCTCCCACAATCCAAAAATATGGTGGTACAGTAGGTTAATTGGCTCCCAACAAATGATTGTGTGTGTACATGTGGTAGGGAATATAGGGGGTGATTCTGAATAATTTGCAGGGCATTCCCATGCAAATGGCGGGTGCGGGGGGTTGGCAACTGACATCAGCGGAGGATTTCTCCCCGATGCGGGCGAGGAGCGGCATCTGGGGGACTCGCAAGTCTCTAAATTGTTCAGCCTTCTGAGTTAACCAGAATAAGGGCCATAGGGGCACATTTATCATTAGAACGCGATGCCGGCGCGGTGACATCGCCGGACATCGCATTGCGGTACCCTGCAATACCGCCGGGATTTATCATCTGGCAGGCGCAGGGACAGGGCTCTGAAACGAGCCTGTCCCTGCGATGCCCGGAGCCGGAAGCCGGGGGGTCTGCACATGCGCGGTTACGCGCTGACCCCCCCACGACCCCGCTGACCGCTCGGGCAGTGCGATGTGTAGCCGTAGGCTACAATGGGCTATCGCCATATCAGAATGGCAACAGCCCAGGGGTGCGAAGCCGGGCTGCCCGATGATACATCGGGCAACTTCGCATCCCCCATAGAAACCTATTAGGGATGGGGCCGGCGGCGCTGCAGGGGGGGATTGCAGCAGGGATCGGAGATTCCTGCTGCGGTCCCCCTTTAATAGATTTAGGTGACTCTTAATATTTGCGGTGTTTTGGGGGATTTAGCCGCAAATATTACTTGATAAATGAGCCCCATAGAGTGTAAGCTCCACTGGGGCAAGGACTGATGTGATTGTTCAACTATACTCTGTACAGCGCTGCAGAATATGTGTGTGCGATGTAGGAAACTGGTAATAAATAAAAAAAATATGCAATTCTCTCGCAGTTTAGCAGGGGCTTCTTCTCTTTTTATCTGGGTGGTGGCTTTCTCCTCGTGGTAGTAGTAGTACGTTTATTTATAAGGCGCCACAAAGTGTCGGCAGCGCCGTACATAGCAAGCAGAAAAACAAATTACAAGGTAACGTACAGGGTGTGATGATAAAATACAGCATAAATAGGGGTATAGCTGGTAGAACTAAAAACAGCGTCAGTTCTGAAGTAGGTGTCGAAATAGTTGAGGAGACTGAAGATGAAGTAGAGGAAGGGAAGAACAGGGCAGGAGCACTGGTGAGGTAAAGAGGTAGGGTGAGTACGTGAGGAAGGAGGGCCCTACTCATAAGAGGTAACAGACTAAAAGCAGGTGGGTGGACGAACGAAAAACAATAGGATAAGTAGGAACGGATGGGAACAGATGGAGGGGTAGGGTAGGCAGGATAGGAGGAGCAGAATGAATATAGGTGCACCCACTGGAGATTTGACTGTATTTTATCAATGATGACACAACTCTTCTGAAGAAGGGCTTTTGGAGCCCAAAAGCGCGCTTAAGCTTTCTGTCATCCCCGACCGGTCCGGACACACTTGTGTTGTGGACATTGAAAATACCTGTACCATCCTTGTGACGCACCTGCCGGACCCTGCTACCCCGGAATGGGTGATATGCTTTTTTAATCTTTTACTATGTGAGTGCACCAATAAAATTGTTAAGTTTTTTACCCGACAATATTGCACTATTTGAGTTTCCTACCAGTCCTATAGGAACAAGATAATTTAGGAGGAACATTCCCTAAAAAGACCCTGTGATATGCGCATGTATTGTGGATCAATGTGAGTGGACTGACTAAAATTAATCAAATCCCAGTACTTGACGATATTGTACAATGGTTTTTTCTTTTTGTTTGAGTCATTTCAGATTAAATCACTTTACAACAGGATAAAATATAGTCAAATCCTTTTGTGTAAGTTACTCACTTTTGCCAGTGGGTGCACCTATATATATCATTCTGTCTATTGTATCTATAAGCTTATGGTGAAAGCTTTTTTGGTGTCACCCTGGGCTGAAGGTATTTTTGCGCTGTGGTGAAATCATTGTTATATTTCCTTGCTAGGATAGGAGGAGCGAAAGAGGTTAGGAGGAGGAGGGATAGGCTAGTCGAAATAAGTGGGTTTTGAGGGAGCACTTGAAGGAGGTAAGGGAATCAGAAAGCCTGATGGGTGGCGGGAGGATTTTCCAGTGCAGGGGGCAGCGCGAGAGAAGTCTTGGACACGGGAGTGGGAGGAGGTGATTAGGTGAGAGGTCAGTCGGCGGTCAGCGATGGAGCGAAGAGGACGGGAGGGAGTGTGGATAGAGATCAGTGAAGAGAGGTAGGGAGCGGTGGAGGAGGAGAGAGCCTTGTAGGTGGTGGTGAGGAGTCTAAAGAGAACTCTGAAAGGAATGGGGAGCCAGTGAAGAGATAGACAGAGGGGGGAGGCTGAGGTAGAGCGCGGGAGAGGAAGATGAGCCTAGCAGCAGCGTTAAGAATGGATTGGAGAGGGGCGAGGCGGGCGGGAGGTAGCCCAGAGAGAAGGATGTTGCAGTAGTCAAGGCGGGAGATGACAAGAGAGTGAATGAGAATTTTGGTCGCGTCAGTGGAGAGGAATGGTCTGATGCGCGAGATGTTGTTGAGGTGAAAGCGGCAAGACTGTGGGAGAGCACGAATGTGGGGGGTGAAAGAGAGGGAGGAGTCAATGATGACACCAAGGCAGCGCTTTTGGTTGGTGGAGGTGATCTCGGTTTCACCAATGCTGATGGAGATAGTGGGAGAAGAGGGGATGTTCGGGGAATGGAAGATTAGAAGTTCAGTTTTAGCCATGTTTAGTGGTCCACTTTACCACTATCGATCGAAGCTGAATCAGCCCCATGAGGTTATTGGTGTAATGTGCCTGATTCAGACTAAGGGGTAGATTTATCAATGGTCGATCAGGGGAATCTGCTCTGTCTCCATGCGCTAAAGCAGGGGATACCGCTTCCCCTGATCTAAGACACCCGTCAAGCGAGTGTCTATCGTGCGGCGGTGTGGGGCAGGAGGCATAGCGCAGCTACAATATTTCGTACTGCGTGCCTGCCTCCTGCCTAATTTATGAATGGTCAGCATCGCTGACCGTTCCGCCGCCTGCAGCTATCGACTTTGACAGCTGCAGACGGCGATACCCTATGCCCACAGCAGGGACAGCGCTGTCCCTGCTGCTGGCTCTGAGCTGCGCTGGGGATCTCGCGAGAGTAGCGAGATCCCGTGCATGCGCAGTCCAGCTGGCCGGGGGGAAAGGAGACAGCGCGTCAGTATTAACTGATGCGCTGTCTCCAGGGAGCTAGCGCTCCCCCGCTTCGGCGGATAAGATTTTTGATAAATCTTGTCGGTCTCCCCTCCTGCTTCGCCTCGCTAATGAGGCTAAGCAGGAACTGTTCGCTGCTATAATAAATCTACCCCTTAGTTACAGTTTTGCAAAACTGTGACTCCCGACGCTAGGCTGCAGGGCGGACACCCCTCACCGGGCAAAGCCACTCCTGCTCACCGGTTCCCTCCCACCATGTGCCTCAAAATTTGGCAGGCACATCGCTAAAGTGTGAGTGCTTCGAAACACATGTCTATGGTGTCAGAACCGCTCCCACAAAATGCTTCATCACCAATCAGTCACCATCCTGGGTGGCATTGAAACTGTGTTGTCCTGTGATCACAGATTCAGGGCTTGCGCATCTTCCGGATCGCGATTTCCACACTTCTTCTCCCAGTCTGAATAGGGCCCATTACGCGGTAACAGCAATAGTCACCAGAGTAGAGGTGCTTAGCCATAGGGATGGCCATAGGCCAGAGATGAATCATAATCATCAATGGTTTATGGGGATGGTAACGTATGAACAAGTTGGTTTAAAAGAAATCACGAAAAATGCATGTCGATTATTTCATGTGTCGACTATGTTCATTCATGTTGAACTTTTGCTTGTGTTGTGTTGACATTCTGTCAATATGAACCTAAAGTATGTCGACCATTTTTAGGTGTCGACCTACTCACTGTCTACCATTTGTGGTGGTTGAACCAGTGCATGATTGTCGACCGGATACACTTGGAGATGGCCGGGCAGGGGTTTGTGGTAGCGAATCTCAGGCAAGATGGCGCCGGAGCCAGCGTAGTGCGGACACAACAGTGACGCATGGTTTCCCCCTAGTGGCGGAGTCGCAGGCGCTTGCTTGTGACGCAGCACAGGCTCAATAAACACTGTAGCGGTGTCCAAATCTCCCCGGTGTCTGTAGTCGGTCGGCTCCGGTGTTAGACATGGCGCAGTACAAGGGAGCAGCCAGCGAGGCCGGCAGAGCCATGCAGCTGATGAAGAAGCGTGAGAAGCAGCGGGAGCAGCTTGAACAGTTGAAGCTGAAAATAGCGGAGGTGACACTACATCCCACCCCACCTGTGTGCTGCACTGTGACACTACATCCCACCTGTGTGCTGCTCTGCGTCCTACCCCACCTGTGTGCCGCTCTGTGACACTGCATCACACCCCACCTTTGCAGCACTGCGTCCCACCCCACCTGTGTGCTGCTCTGTGACACTACATCCCACCCCACCTGTGTGCCTCACTGCGTCCCACCCCACCCGTGTGCCGCTCTGTGACACTACATCCCACCCCACCTGGGTTGCACTGCATCCCACCCCACCTGTGTGCTGTTCTGTGTCACTACATCCCACCCCACCTGGGTTGCACTGCATCCCACCCCACCTGTGTGCTGTTCTGTGTCACTACATCCCACCCCACCTGTGCAGCACTGCGTCCCACCCCACCTGTGTGCCGCTCTGTGACACTACATCCCACCCCACCGGTGTTGCACTGCGTCCCACCCCACCGGTGTTGCACTGCGTCCCGTCCCACCCCACCGGTGTTGCACTGCGTCCCGTCCCACCCCACCGGTGTTGCACTGCGTCCCACCCCACCGGTGTTGCACTGCGTCCCACCCCACCGGTGTTGCACTGCGTCCCACCCCACCGGTGTTGCACTGCGTCCCACCCCACCGGTGTTGCACTGCGTCCCACCCCACCGGTGTTGCACTGCGTCCCACCCCACCGGTGTTGCACTGCGTCCCACCCCACCTGTGTGCTGCTCTGTGACACTGCATCCCACCCACCTGTGTTGCACTGCATCCCACCCCAGCTGTGTGCTGTTCTGTGACACTACATCCCACCTGTGTGCTGCTCTGTGACACTACATCCCACCCCACCTGTGCAGCACTGCTTCCCACCTGTGTGCCGCGCTGTGACACTACATCCCACCCACCTGTGTGCCGCTCTGTGACACTACATCCCACCCCACCTGTGTGCCTCACTGCGTCCCACCCCACCTGTGTGCCGCTATATGACACTGCGTACCACCCCACCTGTGTTGCACTGCATCCCACCTGTGTGCTGTTCTGTGTCACTACATCCCACCCCACCTGTGTGCCTCACTGCGTCCCACCCCACCTGTGTGCCGCTCTATGACACTGCATCCCACCCCGCCTGGGTTGCACTGCATCCCACCCCGCCTGGGTTGCACTGCATCCCACCCCGCCTGGGTTGCACTGCATCCCACCCCGCCTGGGTTGCACTGCATCCCACCCCGCCTGGGTTGCACTGCATCCCACCCCGCCTGGGTTGCACTGCATCCCACCCCGCCTGGGTTGCACTGCATCCCACCCCGCCTGGGTTGCACTGCATCCCACCCCGCCTGGGTTGCACTGCATCCCACCCCGCCTGGGTTGCACTGCATCCCACCCCGCCTGGGTTGCACTGCATCCCACCCCGCCTGGGTTGCACTGCATCCCACCCCGCCTGGGTTGCACTGCATCCCACCCCGCCTGGGTTGCACTGCATCCCACCCCGCCTGGGTTGCACTGCATCCCACCCCGCCTGTGTGGTGTTCTGTGTCACTGCATCCCACCCCGCCTGTGTGGTGTTCTGTGTCACTGCATCCCACCCCGCCTGTGTGGTGTTCTGTGTCACTGCATCCCACCCCGCCTGTGTGGTGTTCTGTGTCACTGCATCCCACCCCGCCTGTGTGTTGTTCTGTGTCACTGCATCCCACCCCGCCTGTGTGTTGTTCTGTGTCACTGCATCCCACCCCGCCTGTGTGTTGTTCTGTGTCACTGCATCCCACCCCGCCTGTGTGCTGCTCTGTGACACTACATCCCACCCCGCCTGCGTTGCCCTGCGTCCCACCCCGCCTGCGTTGCCCTGCGTCCCACCCCGCCTGCGTTGCCCTGCGTCCCACCCCGCCTGCGTTGCCCTGCGTCCCACCCCGCCTGCGTTGCCCTGCGTCCCACCCCGCCTGCGTTGCCCTGCGTCCCACCCCGCCTGCGTTGCCCTGCGTCCCACCCCGCCTGCGTTGCCCTGCGTCCCACCCCGCCTGCGTTGCCCTGCGTCCCACCCCGCCTGCGTTGCCCTGCGTCCCACCCCGCCTGCGTTGCCCTGCGTCCATTACATCCCACCCCACCTGTGTTGCACTGCGTCCCACCCCACCTGTGTGCCGTACTGTGACACTACATCCCACCTGTGCTGCACTGTAACCCTACACCCTGCGCGGGGGCACCCCACCAGTGCTCCAACATCCTGCCCCTGTCACACCTTTACACTGCACAATAAGCAGATGTTTGTGTCCTCTGTGTTCTTTGCAGGAGAATGTGGTTAAAGCAAATATTAACAAGAAGTTCTCAGCCCATTATGATGCTGTGGAAGCGGAGCTGAAATCCAGCACTGTTGGTGAGTATAGAGACCCCCTACATGGGCGCGCCGGCTCCAATCCCACCCCCATGCCTCTCACCTCTTCTCCTGTGTTACATGTGCTAAACACAAAGCGCACGCTGTTTTATCAGTGGCACCTATAGATATAAAGGGAAAGGTTCCTCCATAGCCTGAGAGACTGATGACTATAAACATTATCATATAATAATTCCACCAGGAACCTTTTACGGTCAGCTCAGCAGCCACTTACTATGTGGTCACTTGTGCTGTGAATATCCTGGAAGTGCACATGGTATGTGAGAGACGCTGACACAATGAGTCTGTGAAGGCCCGCTGAGCGTCTCCCCTCCCCTCGTAGGCGACCCGCTGAGTCTCCTCTCCCCTCGTAGGCGACCCGCTGAGCGTCTCCTCCTGACCCCTCATAGGCGACCCGCTGAGCGTCTCCTCTCCCATCGTAGGCGACCCGCTGAGCGTCTCCTCCTCACCCCTCATAGGTGACCCGCTGAGCGTCTCCTCTCCCCTTGTAGGTGACCCGCTGAGCGTCTCCCCTCGTAGGCGACCCACTGAGCGTCTTCTCCTCACCCCTCGTAGGTGACCCACTGAGCGTCTCCTCCTCTCCCCTCGTAGGCGACCCGCTGAGCGTCTCCTCTCTACTCGTAGGCGACCCGCTGAGCGTCTCCTCTCTACTCGTAGGCGACCCGCTGAGCGTCTCCTCTCCCCTCGTAGGCGACCCGCTGAGCGTCTCCTCTCCCCTCGTAGGCGACCCGCTGAGCGTCTCCTCTCCCCTCGTAGGCGACCCGCTGAGCGTCTCCTCTCCCCTCGTAGGCGACCCGCTGAGCGTCTCCTCCTCTCCCCTCGTAGGCGACCCGCTGAGCGTCTCCCCTCCCCTCGTAGGCGACCCGCTGAGCGTCTCCTCTCCCCTCGTAGGCGGCTGCCGCTGAGCGTCTCCTCTCCCCTCGTAGGCGGCTGCCGCTGAGCGTCTCTCCCCGTAGGTGGCTGCCGCTAAGCGTCTCTCCCCGTAGGTGGCTGCCGCTAAGCGTCTCTCCCCGTAGGTGGCTGCCGCTAAGCGTCTCTCCCCGTAGGTGGCTGCCGCTAAGCGTCTCTCCCCGTAGGTGGCTGCCGCTAAGCGTCTCTCCCCGTAGGTGGCTGCCGCTAAGTACCTCCCCTTTCCCCGTAGGTGAATGTAACTAAGCGTCTCCCCGTAGGTGACTGTAACTAAGCGTCTCCCCGTAGGTGACTGTAACTAAGCGTCTCCCCTCTCCCCATAGGGCTGGTGACTCTCAATGACATGAAGGCGAAGCAGGAGGCCCTGGTAAAGGAGCGAGAGAAGCAGTTGGCAAAGAAGGAACAGTTTAAGGACCTTCAGCTGTGAGCATCACCTGTGCGGTGTATATCACTCTGCGCAGCGTATGGGTGGCTGTGAGCATCACTATGCATTGCGTATGGGCGGCTGTGAGTGTCACCATGTGCTGTGTATATCACTATGCATTACGTATGGGCGGCTGTGTATATCACTATGCATTGCGTATGGGCGGCTGTGAGCGTCACCATGTGCTGTGTATATCACTATGCATTGCGTATGGGCGGCTGTGAGCGTCACCATGTGCTGTGTATATCACTATGCATTGCGTATGGGCGGCTGTGAGCGTCACCATGTGCTGTGTATATCACTGTGCGCAGCGTATGGGTGGCTGTGAGCGTCACTATGCATTACGTATGGGCGGCTGTGAGCGTCACCATGTGCTGTTTATATCACTATGCATTGCGTATGGGCGGCTGTGAGCGTCACCATGTGCTGTGTATATCACTGTGCGCAGCGTATGGGCGGCTGTGAGCGTCACCATGTGCTGTGTATATCACTGTGCGCAGCGTATGGGTGGCTGTGAGCGTCACTATGCATTACGTATGGGTGGCTGTGAGCGTCACCATGTGCTGTGTATATCACTCTGCGCAGCGTATGGGCGGCTGTGAGTGTCACCATGTGATGTGTATATCACTGTGCGCAGCGTATGGGTGGCTGTGAGCGTCACTATGCATTACGTATGGGCGGCTGTGAGCGTCACCATGTGCTGTGTATATCACTGTGCGCAGCGTATGGGTGGCTGTGAGCGTCACTATGCATTACGTATGGGCGGCTGTGAGCGTCACAATGTGCTGTGTATATCACTGTGCGCAGCGTATGGGTGGCTGTGAGCGTCACCATGTGCTGTGTATATCACTCTGCGCAGCGTATGGGCGGCTGTGAGTGTCACCATGTGATGTGTATATCACTGTGCGCAGCGTATGGGTGGCTGTGAGCATCACTATGCATTGCGTATGGGCGGCTGTGAGCGTCACCATGTGCTGTGTATATCACTATGCATTGCGTATGGGCGGCTGTGAGCGTCGCCATGTGCTGTGTATATCATTGTGCGCAGCGTATGGGTGGCTGTGAGTGTTTCCGTGCGCCATGTGTGGGGGGTCGCGAGTGTCTTCTTTTCATGTAAAGGGCCAATGTATTTTATTTTTGTTACCTGTGCGATTGTTTTTTTTTTTTCCTGTGGGGGCCAATAGGTTTTTTGTTTGTTTGTTTTTTCTGTGGGGACCAATGTGTTTTGCCCTGTGGAGATCTCATGGTGTGCCTTGGCAGTTGTAAGATCTTATTTAGTGTGCCGCAAGGTAAAAAGGTTGAAAATCACTGCTCTAGTGTATAGACACCTGTGAGCTAGGGATGGCCATCGGTGCATTTGCCATCGATGGTAACAAACTGTGCCATGGATAACCATCGACAGTCTTAGCTATCGGTGGCCATCCATTCTCTTTGATTGACTGTCCCGTGGGCCAATGAGAGAGTATATGTGTGTTGGGGGGGGGGGGGGGGGGGTGCTTGACTTCTGGGTTGTCCGGAGCGGAGGTATTCTCCATGTCCTGGCACCATGCAACCATTTGGTTCTCCCCCATCGATGGCAAAAATATTTGACATCGGCCATAAACCATTGATGATTACGAATCCTCCCCACTGTGTGCAGAGACGGCTGAGAGCGTCACCTCGTGTTGGGTACTTATCTGTGTCTGCAGGAAGCTGGAGAAGCAGAGAGAGCGAGACAGAAAGAATGAGCAGAAGCGGAAAATTGCCAGCTTGTCCTTTAATCTGGAGGAGGATGAAGAGGAAGATGACGAGGATGATGATGAGGAGGAGGAGGAGGATGATGACAACGATGAGGAGGTGGAAGAGGAAGAAATGGAGAAGGAAGGTAATAAATACAAAGCTGTGTTGTTGTTTTCAGGCACTTGTGCTTGGTATATAGGGGGGTGCCGGCTGGGTGTGCGACGTCTGTGATGGCCTCCATGCGGCTTGTAAGATGTGGCCCCCTTTCCCCTGTGCGTGGAGTCTATCACTTATTATTATTATTACTATTATCTTTCATTCTAGCACCCGCCATATTTGAAAGCCCATGCAGTTCCTCTTCCCTGCCTGGGGTGACGCTGTCTGCTGTAGTGCTTCTAGCACAGTGTGGTCTGTATATCAGCACTGATATGCAAACCAGACCTGTGCTAGAAACACCACAGCAGACAGCGACACCCCAGGCAGGGAAGAGGAACTGCATGGGCTTTCAAATATGGCGGGTGCTAGAATGAACACTATTTTTATATGGCCCCACATGGATCCGCAGAGTATATAAACAAGAACAGAATAACACATTTCTATTACACCTGTGCTGATTACTCTTCAGTTTCAGCTGTCTGCGAGTTCAGTCATATTGCCCCATATTGTACAGAAAATGTGGTGGAATCTGGCATCCGGCTGTACCAGAGGCACACATCACCCTACGTGACCCTGCCATCACGTAACCAACCCCCAAACTAGTCAGCCTAGGTCTGGAATTCCTTGGGAAGTGGGGACTGTGGGCGGTGAATGCAGGGTTAATGTGTAAAAGTAGATTGTAATATTGTTCTTCACAGTAGAACTACATGTCCCAGCAGGCCTGCCTTAGAATAGCAGCACTTGGAGAACCAGAAGCACCAGCATGCTCAGACATTAAGGGCCCACTCTGGCCGGTGGGTAACCTGGCTGGGCAGTACACCATAACACAGCTGTCCTAAGGCGAGCTCAGAAACCTCCCGCCACTCTCACACTTACCTGCTTGTTGGCTGTGCTGGGGCCCCTGTCCCTGCAGTAGTTCAGTCACCAGACAGTATACACAGAGCGAGCATGGTCCCCTGATTGGCTGACAGTCGGGCGGTTTCTGTGTAAGGGAAGGATTGTCAGCCGCCCAGGTAGGGGCCATTCTGCGATAATGAGATCAGAGGAGTTGTCCTGAACTGCATCTCTGACCGTATCTTCCTCACCTCACAGAGCTGCCAAAGAAAAAGAAGAAGCTGGGGAAGAATCCAGACGTGGACACCAGTTTCCTACCGGACAGAGACCGGGAGGTAGAGTTTATACATAATGCCCTGCTGCCACCTAACCCCGCCACCATGCAGCCTGACCCTAATCCCCCTCCCCGCAACCTGACGCTAAACCAATCCCTCCACGGGACCATGCTTCAGATCAAAGTCGAAATTGGGTGAAAATCGTAGCGGTAGTTGGGACGCTGGCGTCTGTTTTGTGACCACATCTAGTAAAGGCATGTCCAAACTATGTCCCTCCAGCTGTTGGGAAACTACAAGTCCCATCATGCCTTGCCACAGTTTTACTATTTGGGAATGCTAAAACTATGGCAAGGCATGCTGGGATGTGTAGTTTCACAACAGCTGGAGGGCCACAGTTTGGACATGCCTGCTCTAGGAGATGCGTTCCCAGCTGTAGCGATAGTACAGGACCTCTATCACCGTTGGCATCTGAGCCTGTGTGTGTGGCACATGGGACTCACCTCGCCCATCTCACCCTCAGGAGGAAGAGAATCGTCTGCGCGAGGAGCTGAGACAGGAATGGGAGCGCAAGCAAGAAAAGATCAAAAGTAAGAGAGAAATGTGAGGATTAGGCTCTGTCCGCAGCGACGCCCACAGATTTATACATTGTCCGTCTCTGCGCAGGTGAAGAGATAGAGATTACGTTCAGTTACTGGGATGGATCTGGGCACCGCAGAACAGTCAAGGTAAGAGTATTCCTTTCTGTCTGCAGTAACGGCGCTCTTACCCAGCGCACGGGATTGTATTCTGCAAGGACATAAACCTTATTGGTCTATATCATGGCCACTTCCTGTGTAGAGAGAACGCTGTAGTCCCCCCCCCCCCCCTACTTCCAACATATACATGGTTCTCATTTAATGCTGAAGTTGGGAATACCGGAAGCTTCGCTAGATCTACACGGGGACATCTGCATTCATCATTTCCATCTAAACCAGTGGTTCCCAAACTTTTTTGAATCACGGCACCCTTGAACATCAAAATATATTCAAGGCACCCCTAGGCCAAATGCTTCTTATCGAGAAATTCAGAAAAAAAAAAATATTAAATGAAGTGCATTGTGTTTATATGTCACAGTTATCTGGTGAGGGACAGGATTTGCTTTTGTTTGTCCACATATATTATGATTGGCAGCCACCACCACTGGTTTTGCCATACATTGACCATTAATAATATGAATTGATCCTGGTCCACCAACCCAAGGCACCCCTGCAATTGTCCTGAGGCACCCCAGGGTGCCTAGGCACACAGTTTGGGAACCACTGATCTAAACGCTTTATCCTTGTAGATGAAGAAAGGGAATACTATGCAACAGTTCCTGCAGAAAGCTCTGGAGATTCTACGCAAGGACTTCAGTGAGCTCAGGTGAGGACGGAATGTACACCCACAACCCTGTGCGCTTTCTGTGTGATCCCGGAAATGTCAATGAGCAGTGAGGACACCTGTGCCCCTGCTATGTGACATAGGGAGTTGGTCACTGAACAGGGATTACACCTGTGCTCCTGCAATGTATGGCACGGTATATGCACTACTGCTGCATATACGGTGATCACTGTATATGTGTCTGATGTATTACACACACTGCACTATGTATGGCTGGCACTACTGCTGCATATACCGGGTTACTGTATATGTCTGATGTATTACACACACTGCACTAAGTATGGCTGGCACTACTGCCGCATATACCGGGTTACGGTGATCACTGTATATGTCTGATGTATTACACACACTGCACTATGTATGGCTGGCACTACTGCCGTATATACCAGGTTACTGTGATCACTGTATATGTCTGACGTATTACACACACTGCACTATGTATGGCTGGCACTACTGCCGCATATACCGGGTTACTGTGATCACTATATATGTCTGATGTATTACACACTCTGCACTATGTATGGCTGGCACTACTGCCGCATATACCGGGTTACTGTGATCACTATATATGTCTGATGTATTACACACTCTGCACTATGTATGGCTGGCACTACTGCCGCATATACCGGGTTACTGTGACCTCTGTATATGTCTGATGTATCACACACACACTGTACTATGTATGGCTGGCACTACTGCTGCATATACCGGGTTACTGGGATCGCTGTATATGTCTGATGTATTACACACTGCACTATGTATGGCTGGCACTACTGCGTCATATACCGGGTTACTGTGATCACTGTATATGTCTGATGTATCACACACACTGTACTATGTATGGCTGGCACTACTGCTGCATATACCGGGTTACTGTGATCACTATATATGTCTGATGTATTACACACACTGCACTATGTATGGCTGGCACTACTGCTGCATATACTGGGTTACTGTGATCACTGTATATGTCTGATGTATTACACACACTGCACTATGTATGGCTGGCACTACTGCTGCATATACCAGGTTACTGTATATGTCTGATGTATTACACACTGCACTATGTATGGCTGGCACTACTGCCGCATATACCAGGTTACTGTGATCACTGCATATGTCTGATGTATTACACACACTGCACTATGTATGGCTGGCACTACTGCTGCATATACCGGGTTACTGTGATCACTGTATATGTCTGATGTATTACACACACACTGCACTATGTACGGCTGGCACTACTGCCGCATATACCGGGTTACTGTGATCACTGTATATGTCTGATGTATTACACACACTGCACTATGTATGGCTGGCACTACTGCCGCATATACCGGGTTACTGTATATGTCTGATGTATTACACACACTGCACTATGTACGGCTGGCACTACTGCCGCATATACCGGGTTACTGTGATCACTGTATATGTCTGATGTATTACACACACTGCACTATGTACGGCTGGCACTACTGCCGCATATACCGGGTTACTGTGATCACTGCATATGTCTGATGTATTACACACTGCACTATGTATGGCTGTCACTACTGCTGCATATACCGGGTTACTGTGATCACTGCATATGTCTGATGTATTACACACACTGCACTATGTATGGCTGGCACTACTGCCGCATATACCGGGTTACTGTGATCACTGTATATGTCTGATGTATTACACACACTGCACTATGTATGGCTGGCACTACTGCCGCATATACCGGGTTACTGTATATGTCTGATGTATTACACACTGCACTATGTATGGCTGGCACTACTGCCGCATATACCAGGT
This sequence comes from Crinia signifera, assembly GCF_055691185.1. NCBI lineage: Eukaryota > Metazoa > Chordata > Amphibia > Anura > Myobatrachidae > Crinia > Crinia signifera. Next base: position 13,931,367 of record NC_139225.1, on the reverse strand, counting down.
TACTGTGATCACTGTATATATCTGATGTATTACACACACTGCACTATGTATGGCTGGCACTACTGCCGCATATACCGGGTTACTGGGATCGCTGTATATGTCTGATGTATTACACACACTGCACTATGTAAGGCTGGCACTACTGCCGCATATACCGGGTTACTGTGATCACTGTATATATCTGATGTATTACACACACTGCACTATGTATGGCTGGCACTTCTGCTGCATATACCGGGCACCTGTGATCACTGTATATGTCTGATGTATTACACACACTGCACTTTGTATGGCTGGCACTTTTGCCTCATATACCGGGTTACTGTGATCACTGTATATGTCTGATGTATTACACACACTGCACTATGTATGGCTGGCACTACTGCCGCATATACCGGGTTACTGTATATGTCTGATGTACTACACACACTGCACTATGTATGGCTGGCACTACTGCCGCATATATACCGGGTTACTGTGATCACTGTATATGTCTGATGTATTACACACACTGCACTATGTATGGCTGGCACTACTGCTGCATATACCGGGTTACTGTGATCACTGTATATGTCTGATGTATTACACACACTGCACTATGTATGACTGGCACTACTGCCTCATATACCGGGTTACTGTATATGTCTGATGTATTACACACTGCACTATGTATGGCTGGCACTACTGCCGCATATACCGGGTTACTGTGATCACTGTATATGTCTGATGTATCACACACACTGCACTATGTATGGCTGGCACTACTGCTGCATATACCGGGTTACTGTGATCACTGTATATGTCTGATGTATTACACACACTGCACTATGTATGGCTGGCACTACTGCCGCATATACCGGGTTACTGTGATCACTGTATATGTCTGATGTATTACACACACTGCATTATGTATGGCTGGCACTACTGCCGCATATACCGGGTTACTGTGATCACTGCATATGTCTGATGTATTACACACACTGCACTATGTATGGCTGGCACTACTGCCGCATATACCGGGTTACTGTGATCACTGTATACGTCTGATGTATTACACACACGGCACTATGTATGGCTGGCACTACTGCCGCATATACCGGGTTACTGTGATCACTGCATATGTCTGATGTATTACACACACTGCACTATGTATGGCTGGCACTACTGCCGCATATACCGGGTTACTGTGATCACTGTATATGTCTGATGTATTACACACACTGCATTATGTATGGCTGGCACTACTGCCGCATATACTGGGTTACTGTGATCACTGCATATGTCTGATGTATTACACACACTGCACTATGTACGGCTGGCACTACTGCTGCATATACCGGGTTACTGTGATCACTGTATATGTCTGATGTATTACACACTGCACTATGTATGGCTAGCACTACTGCCGCATATACCGGGTTACTGTATATGTCTGATGTATTACACACTGCACTATGTACGGCTGGCACTACTGCCGCATATACCGGGTTACTGTGATCACTGCATATGTCTGATGTATTACACACACTGCACTATGTATGGCTGGCACTACTGCCGCATATACCGGGTTACTGTGATCACTGCATATGTCTGATGTATTACACACACTGCACTATGTATGGCTGGCACTACTGCCGTATATACCAGGTTACTGTGATCACTGTATATGTCTGACGTATTACACACACTGCACTATGTATGGCTGGCACTACTGCCGTATATACCAGGTTACTGTGATCACTGTATATGTCTGATGTATTACACACACTGCACTATGTATGGCTGGCACTACTGCCGTATATACCAGGTTACTGTGATCACTGTATATGTCTGATGTATTACACACTGCACTATGTATGGCTGGCACTACTGCCGCATATACCGGGTTACTGTGATCACTATATATGTCTGATGTATTACACACTCTGCACTATGTATGGCTGGCACTACTGCCGCATATACCGGGTTACTGTGATCACTATATATGTCTGATGTATTACACACTCTGCACTATGTATGGCTGGCACTACTGCCGCATATACCGGGTTACTGTGACCACTGTATATGTCTGATGTATCACACACACACTGTACTATGTATGGCTGGCACTACTGCTGCATATACCGGGTTACTGGGATCGCTGTATATGTCTGATGTATTACACACTGCACTATGTATGGCTGGCACTACTGCCTCATATACCGGGTTACTGTGATCACTGTATATGTCTGACGTATTACACACTGCACTATGTATGGCTGTCACTACTGCTGCATATACCGGGTTACTGTGATCACTGCATATGTCTGATGTATTACACACACTGCACTATGTATGGCTGGCACTACTGCTGCATATACCGGGTTACTGTGATCACTATATATGTCTGATGTATTACACACACTGCACTATGTATGGCTGGCACTACTGCTGCATATACCGGGTTACTGTGATCACTGTATATGTCTGATGTATTACACACACTGCACTATGTATGGCTGGCACTACTGCTGCATATACCAGGTTACTGTATATGTCTGATGTATTACACACTGCACTATGTATGGCTGGCACTACTGCCGCATATACCGGGTTACTGTGATCACTGCATATGTCTGATGTATTACACACACTGCACTATGTATGGCTGGCACTACTGCTGCATATACCGGGTTACTGTGATCACTGTATATGTCTGATGTATTACACACACACTGCACTATGTACGGCTGGCACTACTGCCGCATATACCGGGTTACTGTGATCACTGTATATGTCTGATGTATTACACACACTGCACTATGTATGGCTGGCACTACTGCCGCATATACCGGGTTACTGTATATGTCTGATGTATTACACACTGCACTATGTACGGCTGGCACTACTGCCGCATATACCGGGTTACTGTGATCACTGCATATGTCTGATGTATTACACACTGCACTATGTATGGCTGTCACTACTGCTGCATATACCGGGTTACTGTGATCACTGCATATGTCTGATGTATTACACACACTGCACTATGTATGGCTGTCACTACTGCTGCATATACCGGGTTACTGTGATCACTGCATATGTCTGATGTATTACACACACTGCACTATGTATGGCTGGCACTACTGCCGCATATACCGGGTTACTGTGATCACTGTATATGTCTGATGTATTACACACACTGCACTATGTATGGCTGGCACTACTGCCGCATATACCGGGTTACTGTATATGTCTGATGTATTACACACTGCACTATGTATGGCTGGCACTACTGCCGCATATACCAGGTTACTGTGATCACTGTATATATCTGATGTATTACACACACTGCACTATGTATGGCTGGCACTACTGCCGCATATACCGGGTTACTGGGATCGCTGTATATGTCTGATGTATTACACACACTGCACTATGTAAGGCTGGCACTACTGCCGCATATACCGGGTTACTGTGATCACTGTATATATCTGATGTATTACACACACTGCACTATGTATGGCTGGCACTACTGCTGCATATACCGGGCACCTGTGATCACTGTATATGTCTGATGTATTACACACACTGCACTTTGTATGGCTGGCACTTTTGCCTCATATACCGGGTTACTGTGATCACTGTATATGTCTGATGTATTACACACACTGCACTATGTATGGCTGGCACTACTGCCGCATATACCGGGTTACTGTATATGTCTGATGTACTACACACACTGCACTATGTATGGCTGGCGCTACTGCCGCATATATACCGGGTTACTGTGATCACTGTATATGTCTGATGTATTACACACACTGCACTATGTATGGCTGGCACTACTGCTGCATATACCGGGTTACTGTGATCACTGTATATGTCTGATGTATTACACACACTGCACTATGTATGACTGGCACTACTGCCTCATATACCGGGTTACTGTATATGTCTGATGTATTACACACTGCACTATGTATGGCTGGCACTACTGCCGCATATACCGGGTTACTGTGATCACTGTATATGTCTGATGTATCACACACACTGCACTATGTATGGCTGGCACTACTGCTGCATATACCGGGTTACTGTGATCACTGTATATGTCTGATGTATTACACACACTGCACTATGTATGGCTGGCACTACTGCCGCATATACCGGGTTACTGTGATCACTGTATATGTCTGATGTATTACACACACTGCATTATGTATGGCTGGCACTACTGCCGCATATACCGGGTTACTGTGATCACTGCATATGTCTGATGTATTACACACACTGCACTATGTATGGCTGGCACTACTGCCGCATATACCGGGTTACTGTGATCACTGTATACGTCTGATGTATTACACACACGGCACTATGTATGGCTGGCACTACTGCCGCATATACCGGGTTACTGTGATCACTGCATATGTCTGATGTATTACACACACTGCACTATGTATGGCTGGCACTACTGCCGCATATACCGGGTTACTGTGATCACTGTATATGTCTGATGTATTACACACACTGCATTATGTATGGCTGGCACTACTGCCGCATATACTGGGTTACTGTGATCACTGCATATGTCTGATGTATTACACACACTGCACTATGTACGGCTGGCACTACTGCTGCATATACCGGGTTACTGTGATCACTGTATATGTCTGATGTATTACACACTGCACTATGTATGGCTAGCACTACTGCCGCATATACCGGGTTACTGTATATGTCTGATGTATTACACACTGCACTATGTACGGCTGGCACTACTGCCGCATATACCGGGTTACTGTGATCACTGCATATGTCTGATGTATTACACACACTGCACTATGTATGGCTGGCACTACTGCCGCATATACCGGGTTACTGTATATGTCTGATGTATTACACACTGCACTATGTACGGCTGGCACTACTGCCGCATATACCGGGTTACTGTGATCACTGCATATGTCTGATGTATTACACACTGCACTATGTATGGCTGGCACTACTGCTGCATATACCGGGTTACTGTGATCACTGCATATGTCTGATGTATTACACACTGCACTATGTATGGCTGGCACTACTGCCGCATATACCGGGTTACTGTATATGTCTGATGTATTACACACTGCACTATGTACGGCTGGCACTACTGCCGCATATACCGGGTTACTGTGATCACTGCATATGTCTGATGTATTACACACTGCACTATGTATGGCTGGCACTACTGCTGCATATACCGGGTTACTGTGATCACTGCATATGTCTGATGTATTACACACTGCACTATGTATGGCTGTCACTACTGCTGCATATACTGGGTTACTGTGATCACTGCATATGTCTGATGTATTACACACTGCACTATGTATGGCTGTCACTACTGCTGCATATACCGGGTTACTGTGATCACTGCATATGTCTGATGTATTACACACACTGCACTATGTATGGTTGGCACTACTGCCGCATATACCAGGTTACTGTGATCACTGTATATGTCTGATGTATTACACACTGCGCTATGTATGGCTGTCACTACTGCCGCATATACCGGGTTACTGTGATCACTGTATATGTCTGATGTATTACACACTGCGCTATGTATGGCTGGCACTACTGCCGCATATACCGGGTTACTGTATATGTATGATGTATAACACGCACTGCACTTTGTATCCCTTTATTACATGGACTGTATTGATGTATGTCTATAATTCCCACAGGTCAGCAGGTGTTGAGCAGCTGATGTACATTAAGGAAGATCTGATCATCCCACATGTAAGTAGAATGAGTGTCTGTGTGATCTCTCCGTATGTGCGTGTACAGCACTGTGACCCCTCTCCTCTTCTCTCTTCCAGCATCACAGCTTCTATGATTTTATTGTGACAAAGGCCAGGGGCAAGAGCGGTAAGTGAGTGAGGCCAGGGGCAAGAGCGGTAAGTGAGTGAGGCTAGGGGCAAGAGCGGTAAGTGAGTGAGGCCAGGGGCAAGAGTTGCAGGGAAGTGAGGCCAGTGGTAAAAGCGGCGGGGGATTGAGGCCATCCTATAACCCTGAGTACTAAGTGCAGCCGCCTCTCTGCCATGTGGCTTTGTGGTCTGGCTAATCCAACCCAATCTGATATATCAATGAGCTGACCGCTCACCATGAAATAAGGACTGAGTGTGGCTACACAGGCGGCCATGTAACATACTGTATTATTCTAATAGGTTTTGCTGTGTCTTCAACTCTCGTCTTCATAAATACAATTACCACCCTTCATTTTTCCATAGGTCCTCTGTTCAACTTTGATGTGCATGAAGATGTCCGTCTGCTGAGCGATGCCACAGTGGAGAAAGATGAGGTGTGAGCTGAGTGTCTCTCATAAACTGATGCCTGATATATTGTCTGTATCCATCTATTCTATTGTATTCCACTCCTCTTACCCCTACACTCTGGTAGACATGGTTTCTTCCAATCCCTTCCACCCCTACACTCTGATAGACTTGGTTTCTTCTTATCCCTCTCAACCCTGCACTCTCGTAGACCCTGGTATTCCCCCCCCCCCCCCTCCCCTGCTCTCTCATAGACATGATTTCGTCCCCCCCTGCACTCTCATGGACTTCTGTTCTTCCCATCCCACCCCTGCTCTCATGTAGACTTGGTTTATCCCGTTCCCTTTCATCCCATGGACTATTGGATTGCTCCTGTTGGCTGCCATGTTGCCCATTGGGTGTTTATTCATTACTCCACAGGGCTGACACTGGGTATAGGTTGTATGTAGGTCCTGGCACCAAACAGGTTAAAACTTTTGCCTCTGGCTCCTCCACCCCCAGGCAGCCAGTGCACCTTTATGCAGCCTTTAATTTATTTATTTGATTTTTTTATTTATTTTTTCGGTGTGCCACGCTGTGCCTCCAGGGGACTCTGTAGGTACAGATCAGGGAACAACTTCTCAGTCGTGCTCAGCTTCATTTCAGTAGTCAGTATCCCATTTCTGCCTTCATACCCAGCTGATCATTCTCTATCTGGAAGTTGCCTCTCTTGGTGGCTTCTGGATCTGATCTTGCAGGAAGGCCGTCCCTTCTGGATTCTGGGGTGGGTGCTCCCCACCACAGATGCGAGTTTGCACTGGTGGGGTGTAGTCCCTTATCGGCATTTCTTACAGGGCCTATGGACACTTCGAGAGTCACTTTTCCATAAATCTTCTGGAACTACAGCCTGTGTTTTGGGCCCATTGTCCGGCTCGGCCGTTGCTTAAGGGCTGCCCTGTTCAGGTACAGTCTGACAATGCGACGACCGTCACCTACATAAATCACCAGGACGGCATTCACAACCAGAGGGACATGGCAGAGGCTAGCTGCATCTTCCAGTGGGCAGAAAGGAACATTCCAGCCTTGTTGGCAGCCTTTATACCAGGAGTGCTGTATTGGGAGGCGGACTTTATCAGCCACCAAACAATTCATGCCTGCGAGTGGGCTCTACATAAGGTCGTGTTTTAAAGGCTAGGACGTTTATGGGGTATTACTGAGGTGAACTTATTGGCATCTCCCCACAGCTTCAAGGTCTCCTTGTACTGGTCTTGGACCAGAGACCCGGGCATCTGCCTCATGGGCACTCTGTCGGCCTTGGCCATTCCGCCTGATGTATGCCTTTCTGCTGATCTCACTCCTCCCCTGAATACTGCAAGTTGAAAGCGGAGGGTGGACTGATGATTGGTCGAGACAGGTCTGGTATGCAGACCTCCTCCACCTCGTCAAAGATGCTCTGATCCGGCTTCCTCAGCGGTCGGACCTTCTCAGTCAGGTCCATGCCTCCACCCGGGCCTGCCCTGTCTAGCTTTGATTTGAAACCTCCCTGTTGAGAGCTAAAGGGTTTTTGGACGGGGTTTTCAGCAACATGCTAAAAGTCTGCAACGGTTTGTGAGTTTGTAACAGGAGTTTGCAGAGACCCTAGTAATCTCAATTTTTAGGATTATAATTTTCATGGTGCAATAGTTTATACTGCATTTCTGTGTATGATGCAGAAATCAATTTTAAGGTTTTTTTTATAAATGATTTAAGAATTTTGGTCATATATATGATAGGGAACGTAACGTTCTATTTACTAATACCAGCTGTTTCCGAGGCCAAGTCTATCTTATGCGGAATGTAACCATAAAGCAATGAAGTGGTGAAAGACACAGTAGGGTAGACAGCATATCGTCCAAACACCAATTTTCAGAAGGAGGAAGTTTGGTCAGTAAGTTAGTTACTTAGCTGCGAATTTGGAAATATACAAATAGAGGCATCCGGTACTTATATGTTAGTTATGCGCCCACTAAGCTATTTGCTTAGTGGGCTATTCAGCGTAAGGAAATCGCATGTGCACTTTTAGTGTCACTCTATGCGTGCGATGCGATATTACTAATTAATGTTTTTTTTTGCCGGTCTTATTTTTCCTGCTATCATCGCATCGTTCAGCACACATTTTATGACCCTAAGGGGGGGGGGGGGGGTATGCAATGTTGGTCGTGCTTCCCATCGGGAGATGGCTGCGGGGCCCTATTTAATGCTGTTTTCCCTGACCGCATTGAACAGGGGTTCTCCGCAGAACGAGCCCAACATCACAAGCTGTCGGGCTCGTTCTGCCGAGAAAAGCCGGAAATAGCTGAGCTCCCGGCCGGAGCTCGTCCATTTCCGTCCTCAACTCGCGGCCACGCCCCCTTCTCGCTGCTCGGCAGCCGGGACATTGAATCCCGACTGCCGAGCTCCAGGCGAGCAAAACGAGAACGGGACAGGGGCACGGCTGTCACGCTAGCTCGACAGCCGTGCCCCTGACATTGAATACCCCCCTAAAACGTGTAATGCGATACAATATTACTAAATAATTTAATCCCTTCTATTGTAGGTACCCCCCTATTATCCATACCACCCCATAGCGTTGCAAGCGCAGCGTTGCCCCACTATCCACGCCAACCTGAAGCGTGGGGAGCGGCGTGGAACGTGGGGGTATGAAAAGGTCGGGAGGACGCATTCCACTGCGCTCGGTTCGGGATGGTGTGGATACTGGTGTGGTTTTACACTATTTACTTTGCTTAAGTTTATTCACAAAACATAGATACGCTACTTGAAATGCATACATCAGTATATAAGTACTGGGATTGCATCGCATTGCACTAAAACGGGACATGTGATACGATTTCCTTCTGCAAGCGTACGTAGGTAAATTGGGTGCCCAACTAACATATAAGTACCAGGCATCCTAACACGTTGGAATGTATCCTGCAGTTGGTCATGGGAGTAGGTGTTCCTAGTGGATGGGTCTAGTTGGTGAATATAGCGGAGTCCTTGGGAATTTTAAGTGGTAAAAAGATGTGAAAGAAAGCCAGCTGTGAAACACGGGTTATGTCCAATGGGGGTAGAAAGGGGGAAATAGCTTCATCTGGATTTGTGCATTTAATCGAATCTGTTTCATAGCAACAATTTGCCACCAGTGCATAGGATCGAAAACCAGGAAGATATAAACCACCTAAAATGACTGCTTGGCTGAGTTTAAACATGGAAATTCTAGGCCCAATGAATCTGCTGTCTGCTCTGTTCAAGACCTTCAAGTCATATTCTGAGGGAAATAGTGGGAGCTGAATAAGATATAAAAGCCTAGGAAAATCTATAATTTTAATTGGTTGGCATCTGCCGAGGTATGAGAGGGCAATGTTAGAGTACGTCTTATTCAGGTTGGATAATTGGCCGCGTACAATGCCAAAGGACGTGGAGTTATATAATGGCCTATATTTTTCAAAGTGGTCCACTGAAGGAGAAGAGCTATTCCAATTTTTGGTAACATTGGCATGCAAGGCCAAAGACCCTGTTTTGGTATAATTCATGAAATAAACGTGAGACCAAATGAAAATTGATGAGTGATATGGGTCACAATAAAATAAAAGAAATCAATCAGTAGTTCTGTTCTTCCTTGCCAGCCACCTGCTGATCCCATTCTATCCAGACTGGGAGATTAGGTGCAGGTTATTGCGACGATTCCTGTTCTCCAAATCTTCGCGTTTATCCTGCGTTGCAGAAACTGGCGACTCTAGTGTACGGTTCATAAGTATCAGCCAATACATCCTCAACATTGGAGATGCGCTGTTCTGTTCTGTTGGCCGTGTTCTTTGAGTTGAGATACAACAGAGTCGATAACTTCTTTAAGACCAGTTAGCTTTTTGTCCAACAACCGGGACAGAAGTTCAGAAATTTCTTGAGCTTTGGCCCAGAAGATGCGCTGAACTGAGTAGGATCAGTGACGCCAGACAAGATGATGTCAGCGTAAGGAGAAGCTGGTGAGTTAGGAGAAGCTAGCGACTAGTTTGTTCTTTCTTTCTCCTTAGCATTATGCCCCCCTTTGGCCGCTCTGTAGCCTTGCACCAAATTTTTCCTTTTTAAATGGATTAGATGTTGTTGATGTGAATGGCCACTAGATGGAGTATAGTAAAGAAAATGGACAGAGGCAGATAGCTATACCAAAGTAGTGTAGGTCCTTATGTATGTCTCATGCAGTGTATGAGAGGTCCAGAGCACAGATGTGCCTTTTCCAAACCTTTTCAGATATATAAGTAAGTTTAATTTATATAGCGCACTTTCTCCAATATGGCGGCCACGAGCAGCATAGTGGGAGGAGGAACCTGGGTTGCCTGGAGCCAAACGTTTTAACTTGTTTTGTGCTTGGTCCTACATCCATCCTATACCCAGTGTCAGTCCTGTGTTTCCTATAGATCTTGAAGAAAGAGATATAACAGGTAAGAATATAAGTGTAATTTTCTTGCTTTCAGTCCCATGCAGGGAAAGTGGTTCTCCGCAGCTGGTATGAGAAGAACAAGCACATTTTCCCAGCCAGCCGGTGGGAGCCGTATGATCCGGAGAAGAAGTGGGATAAATACACAGTAAGTATAAGAACAGCCGGGCCACAGACGCTGCGGCTACAAATTACCATACCGGAGTCCGGTACACAGGTGCTCATACAGAGATCAGGTCATCATTTTCCGTTATCTTTGTCTTTACAGATCCGGTAATCAGAATTGGTGTCATCTACACTCGGCCAGCATCATCTATGTAGTTATGTTTTTATGTATATATTACTCTGGGGGGAATAAATACGTGACTGTCCTGCTTTGTCCTTGTATGTATGTATGCAGGGGCGGATCCAGGATAAAATGACAGGGGGGGCACCATGATAAAAAACGGTTTGGGTGGGGGAGGGGCGGTGTTAGTGGTGCCAGTGTACATGCTAAGAGAGCGGCAGGAGAGGGTGGGAATGGAATTAAAAATAGGCCCTGGCATTTAAAGTACGCAGGCCCAACATGGCGACAAAAGTGAAGGATGTAGTTGTGCGCGCGCCAAAGGCGCGCTCCGGAAAAGGGTGTGTGGCCACTCAACAGGGTGCGTGTCAACACCATATACAACTTCTACACATTATGCAACAAAATACTAGACCCCATTATACTTGCCCCTTACACATGATGCCAAATGGAATGAGCCAAAATTCAAATAATGCCACATGGATTGTGTCAAAATTCACATAATGCCACATGGATTGAGCCAAAATTTACATAACACACACAGAATTGAGCCAAAATTCACATAATGCCAAATAGATTGTGTCAAAATTCACATAATGCCACACTGATTGAGCCAAATGCATAAAATGCCACACGGATTGAGCCAAAATTCACATAATGCCATACGGATTGAGCCAAAATTCCCATAATGCCACACGGATTGGGAAAAAATTCCCATAATGCCACACGGATTGAGCCAAAATTCCCATAATGCCACACGGATTGAGCCAAAATTCCCATAATGCCACACGGATTGAGCCAAAATTCACATAATGCCACACGGATTGAGCCAAAATTCACATAATGCCACACGGATTGAGCCAGAATTCACATAATGCCACACAGATTAAGCCAAAATTCACAATACACATCATAAACAGTGACATTGTCCACCAAAGGCTTGCATTAACCCCTTCCCGACATTTGACGTACATTTACGTCATGGCCGGGATGTACTTCCCGACGCATGGCATAAATGTACGTCATGGCTTTAAACTGTCACCGCGTCTATAGACGCGGTGACAGTTTAAACATGTCTGCTATCCCTGACAGCAGACATGTCCCTGCATGCCCAGGGGGGGTGGCGATGCCTCCCCCCCGTCGGCGATCGCTGTGATTGGCTGTTCAAATGTGAACAGCCAAATACAGCGTTTTCTGTGTACCGGCGAATAACGTTCGCCGGTGACACAGGGATCGGTGGTGATTGGTGCTGTAAAGTACAGCACCAATCACCACGGGGTGTAAGGGTGACACTGGTGTCACCCCACCCGCCCCCAAAGGCCGTGATTGGTTCGTCGGACCGACGGACCAATCACAGCCATGGAGGGTGATTTAAACTAACGGTGACTGCACTGCAGACGCCATTCCGGTCTGGAATTGCGTGCAGTGCGGTCACCGTGCCTATCTGCCGTGATATACTGACCTGATCCTTGCAAATACTTACCTGATCACCTGATCACTGCTTGTAGCGTGCTGGATGCTTCCTGGATCTGACTTCTTGTGACTTCCTGTGTTGTGCTGCTGCTGCTGCAGTGTGATAGAGTTATAGATAGAGAGAGATAGAGAGAGATAGTGACAGAGTGCTATATTTTGTGTCTGCTGCCCCCCCCCCCCCCTGTTGTGCTGATCAGTATATCTGTGCTGATCAGCAACTTTTTGGGGGTGCTGGGTTTTTTTTTTTTATATATATATATACAGCTGTGCTGCGTGTGCAACTGACTGCTGCCCCCCCTTTTGTGCTGATCAGTATAAATTAACTGATCAGCAACTTTTTGGGGGTGCAGTGCTGCTGCTGCAGTGTCATAGAGTGATAGATAGTGAGAGATAGAGAGAGATAGTGACAGAGAGTGATAGAGAGTGCTATATTTTGTGTCTGCTACCCCCCCTTTTGTGCTGATCAGTATATCTGTGCTGATCAGCAACTTTTTAGGGGTGCAGGTTTTTTTTTTTTTTATATATACCTGTCAGTTGCTGCCAGTTGCACTGTCAGTTGCACCAAAGGTTGTGCACCTGCTGCCCCTCACTGGTAATCAGTGTCGCATCACTGATCACCTTTTTTTTATTTTTTTTGAGGGTGCTGTGGGGTCTTTTTTTAATTTTTTTTTTTTTTACACACACTGTGATTTTGTGGGTGTCCTGTGGCCACTGCGCTGATCAGTGATGTACATCACTGATCAGCTTTTTCGGCACAGGGTTGATCTATTTTTTTTTTTTATCAAATTCCTGTTGCCTTTGAGCGCTGTTCAGTGACGGACGTTACTGACCTACATCTGTGCTCAATTTTTGGCGCAGGACCTTTTTTTTTTCTGCACTACATACACACTACACACTACATACCCCCCCAGGTTGAAATAAAGTTTGTACCCCCCCTACACTATACACGTGTTGAAACATTTCACTACCAGAAACACAAAAATAAAAATGGCATCCCAAATGGCATCCCAAATGTCATCCCAGTCATCCAGAAGAATGTATTCAGCGGAGGAGGCATATGCCATGCTTGCCTCTGACTCTGACACAGCCAGTGAGGCAAGCGGGGAATTTGAAGGATTCATCTTAAGCTCCTCTTCCTCCTCTAGTGATGAGGGACCCCCTCAAAGACGCCCTCGTAGAGCAGCTGAGACCCCCCCCCCCAATAATTGATCTCGTATGGACCCCACCACCAGACAATTTTGAGCCCCAGGTTCCTGAGTTTTTGGCCATCCCAGGAATCCAATTTGATTCCACAGGTCTCAGAGAAATTTACTTTTTCAAATTATTTTTCTCTGATGATTTTATAAATTTAATGGTGGACCAAACTAATTTATATGCCCAGCAGTTTATTGCTCAAAACCCCACGTCATCATTTGCTAGGTGGACCCCTGTAGATGCAGTAGAGATGATGACGTTTTGGGGTCTGGTGTTTCATATGGGCATAGTAAAAAAGCCAGAAATTAGGCAATATTGGAGTACAGATGTTCTGTACAGCACCCCACTTTACCGTATGGCCATGACCCGGACTCGTTTTGAGTTAATCCTTAAATTTTTGCATTACAACGATAATGCACAGTGCCCACCCAGAGATGATCCCACCTTTGACCGGCTATTCAAAGTCAGGCCGGTCATTGATCATTTCAGTGCCAAATTTCCAGAGATGTACATCCCAGATAAATTCATTTGCATAGACGAGTCCCTTATACATTTTAAAGGAAGGGTTAAATTCCGCCAGTACCTTCCCAGTAAGAGGGCAAGGTATGGCATAAAAATGTATAAGCTGTGTGAAAGCACCTCAGGGTACATTCACAGGTTTAGGGTATATGAAGGGAAGGATTCAAGAATTGAACCGCCAGAATGCCCCCCCCTCCCTCGTAGGTGTTAGTGGAAAAATTGTCTGGGATTTAGTGCACCCCTTCCTGGATAAAGGTTATCACCTCTATGTGGATAACTTTTACACTAGCATCCCCCTGTTTAAGGCCCTTGGTTCAAGAGGTACAGCAAAGAGGCCTCCCAAAAACGCACATTGCCCAAGTAATGAGAAGGGGTGAAAGCAGGGCACAATCCACCGAAAATATGTTGTTGGTCAAATATAAGGACAAGAGGGATGTCCTTATACTGACAACAATTCACGGAGACAGTACCACCTCCGTCCCTGTACGAGGTACCAGTACCCACACCTCAAAACCTAATTGTATCCTGCATTACAATAAGTACATGGGCGGAGTGGATCTTTCAGATCAGGTACTGAAGCCGTACAGTGCCCTGCGGAAAACAAAAATCTGGTACAAGAAGCTGGCCGTGTATATCATCCAGATGGCACTGTATAACGCTTACGTGCTATTCCGTTCTACCAGCCAGAGGGGGACATTTATGCACTTTCAAGAGGAAGTCATAAAGAGCCTAATATTTGGGAACCATCAGGCAGAGGGCCCCAGTACTTCTAGTACTGGCCCCCGTATTGTACCAGGGCAGCATTTTCCTGATGAAATCCCCTCCACTGGAAAAAAGGGCAGGACACAAAAAAGGTGCAAAGTTTGCTATAAAAAGGGAATAAGAAAGCAAACTATTTTCCAGTGTGACACTTGCCCCGACAAACCCGGCCTATGTATAAAGGAGTGTTTTAAAATATACCACACATCTATGGATTATTAGGTTCATCATTTCACCGTGCTTCGGGGGTCTTGCTAATGCCACATAGCACCCACCATTCATTCCACCAGAATCTGAGCCGCAAAATCCAAAAATCACTCCTTCCCTTCTGAGTCCTGCCATGCACCCAACTGGTATTTTTTGGTCATATGTGAGGCATTGCCGTACTCGGGAGAAATTGGGGCACAGATTTTGGGGTGCTTTTTCTCCTTCATACCTTATGAAAATGAAAAATTTTGAGCCAGAACTGCATTTTTGTGTAAAAAAATGTAATTTTTCATTTGCACAGCCCAGTTGTATCAAAATTGGTGAAACCCCTGGGGGTTTGAAATGTACACTATACCCCTAGATGAATTCCCTGAGGGGTGTAGTTTGCAAAATGGGGTCACTTGTGGGGGGGTTCCACTGTATTGGTGCTTTGGGGGTCTTGCTAATGCGAAATAGCACCCACCAACATTCCACCAGAATCTGTGCTGCAAAATCCAAATATCACTCCTTCCCTTCTGAGTCCTGCCATTTTTTGGTCACACATGAAGCATTGCCGTACTCGGGAGAAATTGGGGCACAGATTTTGGGGTGCTTTGTCTCCTTCATTCCTTGTGAAAATGAAAAATTTTGAGCCAGAACTGCATTTTTGTGTAAAAAATTTAATTTTTCATTTTCACTGCCCAGTTGTACCACAATTGGTGAAACCCCTGGGGGTTTGAAATGTACATTATACCCCTAGATGAATTCCCAGAGGGGTGTAGTTTGCAAAATGGGGTCACTTGTGGGGGGCTTCCACTGTATTGGTGCTTTGGGGGTCTTGCTAATGCGACATAGCACCCACCAAAATTCCACCAGAATCTGAGCTGCAAAATACAAAAATCACTCCTTCCCTTCTGAGTCCTGCCATGCACCCAAATGGTATTTTTTGGTCACATGTGAGGCATTGACGTACTCGGGAGAAATTGGGGCACAGATTTTGGGGTGCTTTGTCTCCTTCATTCCTTGTGAAAATGAAAAATTTTGAGCCAGAACTGCATTTTTGTGTAAAAAAAATGTAATTTTTCATTTGCACAGCCCAGTTGTATCAAAATTGGTGAAACCCCTGGGGGTTTGAAATGTACACTATACCCCTAGATGAATTCCCTGAGGGGTGTAGTTTGCAAAATGGGGTCACTTGTGGGGGGCTTCCACTGTATTGGTGCTTTGGGGGTCTTGCTAATGCGACATAGCACCCACCAAAATTCCACCAGAATCTGAGCTGCAAAATACAAAAATCACTCCTTCGCTTCTGAGTCCTGCCATGCACCCAAATGGTATTTTTTGGTCACATGTGAGGCATTGCCGTACTCGGGAGAAATTGGGGCACAGATTTTGGGGTGCTTTGTCTCCTTCATTCCTTGTGAAAATGAAAAATTTTGAGCCAGAACAGCATTTTTGTGTAAAAAATTTAATTTTTTATTTTCACTGCCCAGTTGTACCACAATTGGTGAAACCCCTGGGGGTTTGAAATGTACATTTATACCCCTAGATGAATTCCCAGAGGGGTGTAGTTTGCAAAATGGGGTCACTTGTGGGGGGCTTCCACTGTATTGGTGCTTTGGGGGTCTTGCTAATGCGACATAGCACCCACCAAAATTCCACCAGAATCTGAGCTGCAAAATACAAAAATCACTCCTTCCCTTCTGAGTCCTACCATGCACCCTAATGGTATTTTTTGGTCACATGTGAGGCATTGCCGTACTCGGGAGAAATTGGGGCACAGATTTTGGGGTGCTTTGTCTCCTTCATTCCTTGTGAAAATGAAAAATTTTGAGCCAGAACTGCATTTTTGTGTAAAAAAATGTAATTTTTCATTTGCACAGCCCAGTTGTACCACAATTGGTGAAACCCCGGGGGGTTTGAAATGTACATTATACCCCTAGATGAATTCCCTGAGGGGTGTAGTTTGCAAAATGGGGTCACTTGTGGGGGGGTTCCTAACTTTTAGCATCTTATGGTGCCTAGAAACCTACATGGTGCCTAAAAAATAATCTCATAAAAAGGAGGCTTCAAAATCAAGTAGGTGCTCCTTCTATTATGAAGCCTGTGGTTTGGTCAACGTGCACACTAGGGCCACATATAGGATATTTATGAAAACAAAAGAATTGGGGGAATCAATTTTTAGTCACATTTCTCTAGTAAAATCTACTGTGTTCCTTAGAAAAATTTATTAAAATTGCAAATCTGGGGGGCGTGGCCTGGCAAGCAACCCGACTAGACGCGTGCAGAGAGAGCTCCGGTGATATAGTGGTGGAATCGGCCCTTTTTAAGCCTTAAAACCCGGCTTTCCCTCATCCCCCCAGCCTAACCCGACATAACAACACCCCGACTGCAGCTGCCCGGTGTCGCGGAGCCGGGGAGTGCTTTTTAGCGCTCCCGCGGGTTGCGGCCTAGGCATAGGGCTGGAGCCGGGGACTCAATTTCCAGACAGAGCCGACGCTGACAGCGCGTGAAGCCAAGCAACGGACCTACCGAATCCGGAGTGACCTAGCCGGCGGGAGGTTCCCGCGAACGGGCTGACAGCAGGAGAGAGGTGCCCGGCGCTGAGCTCCAGAGGTGCGCGGCGTGGAGTGAGGAGGACGCGCGGCCTGGCCGGCACCCGCACGGGAAACGAGACGCGCAGTCTGCCTGACGCCTGCGCCAGCAACAACGGGACATCTGATCTGCCCGGCACCCGCGTCATCGGCAAGCCCCGCAAACAGACCTGAGGAGGCCCAGCGAGTGACAGCTGCCTCGCGGCTAGCTAACCGACCAGCGGCAGCACATCAGAGTGTCTCTGGCTAGCACCAGAGACACTAGATCAGCTCAACGGCCGCGGCGCTGCCAGCTACTTTCCAAGGGGCATAAAAGTAAGTACCCAGCGGGGGACCCCCTCCTCCTGATACATCCCTCTGTGGGTGGGCGAGACACAGGGACAGCCGGACATATTTGGCTGACAGCCAGAAACAAGAGGGAGATACTTTGATCCTTCTTTATGCTGCTGATCCTCCCAGGGGACAAAGACTGAGGGAGAAGCTCCAGACGCACTCCCAGACTCTTAGTGGCAGAGGCGGCCATCTTGGGTGAGGCAGCCCCTGCAGATACGACATATAAACTGAGACACATAGATAATAAATGCCTCTGAGACTCTCCACCCACAATTAAGCTGCCATAGGGAGGTTACCCACTCCATCTAACGCTCTCTTGAATTTTGAGGGCTGACAACACCCCTAAACGACCTTCCCTGCTCCCCCTGCCGGATTAAACGTTCACTTCCCACTACTATATTCTGCATCCCAAAAAAAAAAAAAAAAAAAAAAAAAAGAGAGGTCTCCAATAGTGCCGCTACAAGAGACAGGATTGCTTCAATTTAGACCTCAATAGAAGAGACCTGATCAGATACTACAGGAGAGGGCTCTGGTTTTACCCCTCGGTCTCAACATCTAGCCACAGAACCCTTACCTTAGTGACAAGCACTCGCAGAAACATAACCCGACCATCACATAAGCATGTGACCGGAAAAGCTTTACGATGAAACCATGTGCCCTTTGATGTCACCCTAAGACCACTCAGGGGGGGGAGTGGCGGCTGAATCCTAACATGCCAAGCCTACACAATTGACACGTGAAATAAGATGTGCGAAATATAACTAGCCATAGACCATTAATCTGAACACTAAAATCTCATTCTACCGCTGGTGACTTACTCGCAATTCCTCATACTGGGTCGGAAGTTTTGAGACTACAGGATGCTCCCTATTCAATGAGTGAGCATACATGAGTTCCAAGAAACGCAGGGGAAAAGGAGGTAGCTCCCGCTCTTCTCGTACACTGCCTAACACTGACCTCCGAAAATACCTGAGCTCCCAGAAAGATCGTGAAATGGCGTCCCGATCAAATCCCGCTTCCCCAGCTCATTCCTCAGTATCAGAAGCCTCACTAGAGTCGGGAGAACCATCCCTACTCTCGGCACAACCTGATAAGCACGACCTTCAAAAAATTTTCAAGCTTCTCCAAACACTTCCTACTAAAGCGGATGTCCCCACGAAAGAGGATTTCACCTCCCTAGAAGACAAGTTGCGAGAGGTAGTTCGTGCTGAAGTCTCCAATCTCAAACAAGAGATGACCCAACTAGGCTCTCGAGTGGAATCATTGGAATCAGCAAGAGAAAAGACTGATGCCTTTAACAAATCTTTAGTGGACACCATCAGAACACAGGCAGAAGAAATACAGTCCCTCCGCGAGCACCTTGATGATATTGACAATAGAGGACGTAGGAATAATCTGAGAGTCAGAGGCATCCCAGAGGACATTTCTCCACAAGGTCTCAAAGATGTCCTTACCAAAATCTTTAACGAAGTTCTGGAGAACAACCCTAATGACTCAATTGTTTTCGATAGAGCCCATAGAGCACTACGCCCTAGAGGCTTGCAGTCTGAACGTCCGAGGGATGTGATTTGTAGACTGCACTACTTTACCCAGAAAGAGGAGATTCTAAGGAAAATACGCAACTTAGATGGCCTCGAGTTTGACGGTCACCCTATCCAGGTGTTTCAAGATCTCTCTTGGCTCACGTTGCAGACCCGACGACAAGTCAAACCCTTGACGGACACCTTAAGGAAAATGAATATCAAGTATAGATGGGGTTACCCCTTCAGTGTCACAGCATCTAATGAAGGGAAAACTGCAACCCTCCGGAAACCCGAAGATGTGGACTCCTTTTGTGCTACCCTGGGACTCCCACCAATTAAGACCCCTGAATGGCGTTCACTTTGCTCCCAGATTTCACCTCCTTCAGCCCCTACGATGGACCCTCCATTTCAGATTGTCGAGAGATCACCGAAATCTTATCACCAGTCGCAGACTTCAAAATCTCCACGTTCCTCCTCTTCTACACAACTGATAACCTGACTTACACTAACCATATCAGTTTACATCCGACTCGTGGGAGATTCCAAGGAAAACAGAGAACCTCAATGGCTATCCTTATGAATAAAACACACGGACATAGATAAGTAACCTTTACAGGGAAGAACATACTTATCGCCTAGGTCTAGTTAACCTATATAATGTCTCAACCCATTTTGCTAGTTAAACCTTTCATGCAGAAAAAGTTTCCCTGCCCCTTCTGGAGAACTCAGTTGTCAGAAGCTGAAATGAGACCGTTTATAACTTAAGGGTGGAACCCTCTACAATCTGGGAGGTCATGTTGTTCCCCCTTTTCTTTTCTTTACAAATTAGACTTGACATCTTTGTTGTTCAAAAACGTTACCCTCTTAGTTCGCATATCTTGCATAAATTTTATAAACTATAGAATGTAATCATTACTTGCATTATCCTCTATAACTGTTGATTGTTTTGTCAAAGTTTGCATCTATGTTTTTTAGGTGTGCTCGGGATGGGCCCCATACCCCCCCCCCCTGTTGCCCCCATATACACTGCACTCCATGGTCCCAATCACGGGGACGAGAGTGATTTCGCTCTCGCCTAGTGAAATGGGAGCAGTGTTGCCGTTTTTGTTCTGGTTGCTTCTATCCCTTCTAATGTTTTACAGATATATGTTTTCATCTTCTGCTCTCTTTCTGCCCCTCCCTTTTCAATGTTCCTTTCCCTGCTCCTTACCCACTTCCCCCGCTGCACCTCCCAGACCAAATCATGCAGTGACTACGTTATTCTGACCAATATGACTAACTTTAAAGTATTATCCATAAATACTAAGGGCCTAAATATCCCTGAGAAAAGATCCAGGGTACTAAGGGAATTGAAGATTGAAAAAGCAGACATAGCGTTCTTACAAGAGACGCATTTTAAGGAAGGGGCTTCACCTCCTCTTAGGAATAGGGATTTCCCTGTGGGTTTCTTCTCGAATAACCCGCTGGGGAAAACTCTGGGAGTAGCTATCTTGTTTTCTCGCCACTTAGATGTTACTGACATAGTCTCTCACCAACTAATCCCAGGAAGAGCCTTGCTAATAAAATGCAAAATTTCCAACAGTGATTTCACTCTCCTTAATATATATGCGCCCAATAAAAACCAACCGTCTTTCTTAGAGAAGGTACTGTCCTTATCCCAACCCCATTTGCAGGGAGTGCTTTTATGTGGGGGGGACTTCAACTGGATACTCGATCCTAGACAAGACTCCTCTCACCCTTCCCCACGCTACTCAGACAAACTCCACCGTAGATTTCGCAGACTCCTTCACACATATCAATTAGTGGATCCTTGGCGTATTCAACACCCCTCGGCAAAAGACTACTCCTTTTACTCCCATCCTCATAAAATATATACCAGGATCGACTACATTTTAATATCACACAGATTTCTGCACCTAATAAATAAAACATCCATAGGACAGATTTCATGGTCAGATCATGCTCCAGTCTCCCTAACCTTCAATCCCCCTACCCCAAATCGTAAAGCTTATACTTGGAAATTAAACACCTCACTATTACAGAACCCCCAATGTCAACAACAAATAAGAGCAGCGCTACAAGAATATAAGGAAACTAACGACATCGCTGACACCCCTAAGACTATGATCTGGGAAGCGCACAAATGCGTAATCAGAGGCAGACTGATACAAATAGGAACCCAACTAAAAAAGCAGAGACAGGCAAGAAGAGAGACCCTGATTCAGAAAATACATTCCTTAGAACTCACTCATAAATCCTCCCTCTCTGCTGACACTCTAAATGAATTACTAGAAGCCCGAAAGGAATTAAATTCCTTTATGTCAGAGAAACTTAAAATAGAGGCCCGCAAGTGCCGTAACCGTTTTTTCCTCTTTGGAAATAAACCTGGTAAACTATTAGCAAATGCACTGCGAGCGCAACGCTCAGCGACATTCATACCGAATATCAAATCCCAAAAGGGTCGCATGTGCAATACTACCAATGATATTGCCTTGGCCTTCAAATCTTTCTACTCACAACTATATAATCTCAACAAGGCACAAAAACTGGACTCACACATGATCAAGAAGCAAGCCATTGACAACTATCTTCAGGAGGTTGGGTTCCCGAAGCTATCAACTGAAGAAGTTGGGGCTCTTGAGTTACCCTTTTCCCCTGAGGAACTAGAAACCGTGATTAAAACTACCCCAAATGGTAAAAGCCCTGGACCCGATGGCTTCCCCATAGAGTATTATAAAACTTTTAGTGACATCCTATCCCCACTGATGCTGGCCACCTTTAACCAGATCTCTGATGATTCCCCATTTCCGAGCCAGTCTCTACTCGCCCATATTTCCATTATCCCCAAGGAGGGGAAGGACCCAACACAGTGTGCCAGTTATAGACCAATCTCCCTGTTGAATGTCGACCTGAAACTATATGCAAAGCTGATAGCAAACCGCTTCAAGCAACTCCTCCCACACCTGATCCACTCTGATCAGGTGGGTTTTGTCCTGGGGCGTGAGGCTAGGGACAACACAGCAAAAGTCTTGGACTTAATTCATATTGCTACAGGCAGCACAATGCCAGCTATTTTGCTTTCAACAGACGCGGAGAAGGCATTCGACAGGGTAGATTGGGACTTTCTTCTGGGGGTTCTGAACCACATTGGCTTGGGTCCTGTGGGCTATCAGAGAATTAAAGCTCTTTACTCAACCCCCGCCGCACAGGTTAGAGTTAATGGAGATCTTTCAGAGGTGTTCCAGATTTCGAACGGCACTCGCCAGGGATGTCCCTTGTCCCCCATGATATTTGTTCTCTGTATGGAGGCACTGGCGAGGGCTATCCGAAAAAACACCAATATACAGGGTCTTTGTGTAGGGGGTAAAGAATATAAATTGGCCTTATTCGCAGATGATTTATTAGCAATAATTTCAAACCCCCTAACCTCGATTCCCAACCTCCTAGGCGAATTTCGCCGTTATGGAGAGCTTTCTAACTTCAAAGTGAATCTATCTAAATCAGTTGCACTAAACCTAACACTAGACCAGACGAGTCTACAAGTCCTGAAGTCTATATCTCCATTTGCCTGGCACCCAACACATCTTAAATATTTAGGTGTAAATTTAACTAGGGAGGTCTCTGATATATATTCTAACAATTTCCCTCAGCTACTAAATAGAATACAAGCTGACCTCTCCTCCTGGGGAGCAAAAACCATTTCTTGGTTTGGTCGCATCAATGTAATTAAGATGAACATACTGCCAAGGATACTATATTTTCTTCAGACGCTCCCAGTCGATATTCCCAGCTCCTGGTTCTTATCGCTACAACGTAAACTACGAGATTATATATGGGCGGGCCGCAAGCCGAGATTTAAGCATGAGATTTTATTTAAAAGGAAACATGCAGGAGGTCTCCAACTACCACATTTTCTTTCATACTATAAGGCAATACTACTGACTAGAGTGATGGAATGGACCTCCCACTCAGGTAAAAAGCAATGGGTAGACTTAGAATTAGCCACTATCCCGTCGGCTCACCCTGGCCTTCCCTGGTGCGAAAGGCCCCCAAATACCTCACATCCACTGGCAACTCCCATGTTCCGCTGCTGGAAACGTCTCCGCTCGCTGCCCATGATCTCCCCTAACCCATCTCCCCTTATGCCTCTGTTTGATAATCCAGATTTCCCTCCGGGAATGGTTGATAACTCATTTTCATTATGGCGCTCAGGAGGTATATCTCGAATAAATCACCTGATAAATACAGCGGGCATTTTGGCGTTCCCAGATATCCAGAGGGAATGGGATCTCCCAAACAAAGAGATATGGAGATACCTACAGATTAAACACTTCCTGTCAAAGTTAGGACCATCATCCAAAAAATTGAGACCCAACACGCCATACGAGAATCTATGTATGGCCGACCCATACCCCAGACACACTCTTTCAGCTATTTACAAACTAATCATTGAAGAGGCCTTTCCAACCAAGCCAAAATTCATGGTAGACTGGGAAAGGGATCTTCAGGAACTGGCGGGAGACCATGACTGGGCAGAAATACTCAGGAATACTTTTTCCTCTTCCCTAAATGTTCTAACATTGGAGACTCATTATAAGGTTCTCACTAGGTGGTACCGTTGTCCAGATCTTCTGGCGCGAATCTATCCGGGAGTCTCAAACACCTGCTGGAGGTGTGGCAATCACCCAGGTACAATGCTACACATTTGGTGGGATTGCCCGTCTATACAGACATATTGGAAAAAAGTAGTCGAAACTGCAGAAATAATTCTACAGGAGAAGCTGCCGTTTAGTCCAAGCTTTTGGCTACTTAACCTCATACATAGGCCCCAATCTACATATAAGAAAACCCTTTTACGCCACTTACTGAGTGCTTCAAAAGCTGTAATTCCAGTGCATTGGAAGACTAACACCACTCCACCAATGACGGAATGGTGTAGCCGACTTGACCAATATATGGCAATGGACGACCTTATCTCCTCTATAGACTCTAAAGAACAGACATTTAATGTTACCTGGCTACCTTGGTTAACCTACAAAGAATCGGAACACTATAAGTCACTATAATGATTTTGTTTATTTTTACTCTTCATGGAAACATTTCTAGAATACATAAATACGATTGTAGGAGCCGCAGCACTGTCTCTCCCTCTTCCCCCCCCCCTGTTCCGTCTTTGTCTTCTTCTCTTCTCTTTCTTTCCTGAAATAGAACCAAAGGAATCAGTATTGGTACCAATTCTCAATTGTTATTTAGTCCTACTATAACTACTTGTGATATTTCAGACGCTTGTTTTATATCAGACTTTGTAAAGCTTCTTGAAATAGGTGTTCTTTCTTCTATACACATATTGTATGTGACTTACTATGTTCCTTTGATAAAATCAATAAAAATTTATTTGCGTAAAAAAAAAATTGCAAATCTGCAAAAAAAATGAAATTTTGAAATTTCACCTACACTTTGTTTTAATTCCTGTGAAACACCTAAAGGGTTAACAAACGTCCAAAATGCTGTTTTGAATACTGTGAGGGGTGCAGTTTTTGAAATGGCATCATTTATGGGGGTGTCTCACATACAAGTCCCTCAAAGTCACATCAGAACTGAACTGGTCCCTAAAAAAAATCAGTGTTTGAAATTTTCTTGAAAATTTGAGAATTTGCTATTCATATTTTAAGCCTCCTAGTGTCCAAAAAAATTAAAAGGAGGTTGAAATAATGATGGCAACATAAAGTAGACATATGGTCTATGTTAGTTAATAACTATTTTGAGTGGTATGATTATTTGTCTCACAAGCAGAAAATTTAACATTTTGAAAATTGCAAAATTTTCCATTTTTTTACGACATTTTGGTATTTTTCACAAAAAAACACAGACTGTATCGACCCAAATTTACCACTAACTTGAAGTACAATGTGTCACGAGAAAACAATCTCAAAATCACTGGGATAAGTAAAAGCAAAAAAAAGTTATCCCCACTTAAGTGATACCTGTCAGATTTGAAAAAAAGGGCTCTGTCAGGAAGGCAAAAACAGGCTGCGGCGGGAAGGGGTTAAACATTTACACCATAATGTCCATTACATGTTAAGTTACACGCCATTATGTCCATTATGTGTTATGCCAAACACCATAATGCCTATTAATAATTATGCTACATAAGTGCTGCTTCTCTACATGCTCATTGCCAAGGGTTCTATGCTCATTGCCAGAGGTTCCATGCTCATTACCAAGGGGGAATACATGCTCGTGGTAAATGGGGGACAGCCGCCACCAGGCAGAAGTGATAGCCACTGACCGTGGCAGAGCCTGGCTGTATTCAGAGCACTGCAGGTCCCGGCTATTTGAAATAATACCCCTTTCACACCAGAAAATGCATTCCCAGGTTGGCCCCTTTTACACCAGCCTAGTCCTTGCATTTTCTGGTGTGAGGGGTAGAGAAAACCACCCCTCCCCCCTTTACCCAGTTATCTCATTTAACCGGCTACATCTTCGGAACCAACTGACCCATTTACATGAGACAAGTATCATATTGAAGAACTTTTGAGTGGGCTTTAAATGATTTTGGTCCAGTGAAACTGGAACGTTTGGTTCCAGAGTAATCTGCCCTCAAAGAACATGAACAGCCATGAAATTACATTTCAAAAATAAAAAAATCGGTTTACACACAATATCTCTGGAACTGATTGACCGATTTGGACCAGCCTGATATCATATTGAAGGCCCAGCGATTTGGAATTGAATGAAATCAACCACAAGCTTCTGTCATGCCAGGGCGGGAACTGGCAGCCGTCGGAACCGGGTGGGGGTTAGAATTGACTGGTCCCATATTATCCTATGGGGAAAAAACGTTACAGGTTTGCCAGGTGATATCTCCGGTTCCCGGGGGGCTAGAGACACGGGGCAGGGGGGCACGTGCCCGGGTGCCCTTCCCCCCCCTGAATCCGCCACTGTATGTATGTATGGCCTTAGGTTTGATACTAGCATTACTGATTGCTGGGTCGTCCGGATTATAGGACTCCGCCTATGTCGCATTGTGTAGGGCGCCGGAACAAGCCTCACCTGCATCGGAGCTGTCCGTTCTGGTGGCTGTTGATATTAGACTAGTAACCAGGAAGGTCAGCATCAGTGCTGGTGACTCGTCACGCTTCGGAGCCATTATAAGGATTTGCCTTAGCTACCAATGGTGCGGTTCAGATACTGCAGCCTCGTGTTTCCCAGGCAACTATCAGTACAGACTCGCCAAACCCGTATGGCTGAAGATTGGAAACCGCTTAGAATGTTGCAGGGATTCTTTGTATAAACGATCATTCCGCAGGGGGGGGGAGGGGGAGGGAATCGGGATCTAGCCTGTCATGTCCTAATGGTAGGGCTGGTAATGATAAGGGCCACGTACCTCATGAGAGTGGATCCCTTTATTGGGGAAGTGGTGGGATTGGAGACATGATGGACGGATGCTTCTGCTATGGTGTAAACCGGCTGCTTAGCGGAAAGACAAGGGAACCCAATAGCAGGTTTTACCACGATTATACAGACTTGGAGGGCTGGGCTGGCCATGGGTTTAAATCTTGGGGTTAAATCTCCAATGTGCAAAATTTACAAAAATACACAAAGTGGACCTTTAGTAAATATGCCCAATGATCTTTTGATGACATAATAATGTGATCATTTTATGCCAATGGCTGCCGCAGTCACCAGATCACAGAACAGCACCTTATGGACAATTATATGATGCGTTTCGCCTCCTTACAAACCTTACAGCAGCTGAGTGCATCGGAGCTGCGCCTCAGGGGCTCAGAGTCTCTGTCCGCATACAAATAAAGACTGTGCCCCTCCAAAGATGGCCGCCTGGTCGGGGACAGATGCTAGAGGTGCTTCTTCACCTCTAGTGTCTTACAGGGAACTGCAGAGCGGCCAGCACTACACAGAAGCTGATTCCAGGAGTGCAGTGCGCATCCCTGGGCAATGATCAAGTAACACCCTCTGTACAACAAGCAGGTAACACCCTGGGCAGCAAGCATGTAATCACCACTGGGCAAAGAGTGTGTAACTTCCCCTTCAACAAGCATGTAATGAGATGTAGACTGAGGGAAATCTCAGAACACATCTCTTGCTGAAATTTCGCTGTGTGTATACCCCATAATGGGCCCTACACACGTAGCGATATACAGGCCTTTTCTGAGCGATGTTACTTTAATGATGTTCATTTAACTGCATCACTCAGAAAATGCCCCTACATCGCTGCGTGCGCAGAGGCCACCATAGTGCTGGGCGTCGCTATATCCCGGCGATTCATAACCAGCAGGCTTGTTATTATTCAGACAGGAGAACACTGGCCCTGACAGCTCTCTCAGCACACTGCGCTACGTGTGCAGGCCCCATTAGACATTGGGGAATAAAGGACAGCAGTACCAGCTCTGACCAGCAGATGGCAGGCACACTCATCTCACTCATCGGGTCACATCCCTGTGATAATAAGATTTATTATTTATTACACTCTCACCATTTCTTGAGTCTATGCGGGTTATCCAGGGGTTAATCTGAGTGTAGCTGGGTTATGACACAGCTGCGCTCTGGCTTCAGAGGATCACAATGGTATTCCTGCACTGGCCCCCTGACATAATGCAGCTTAGACAGTATGGGCCGCATGACCCAGCAACAATGCTGGATGGGGGCAGGGGTGACACCCCCGGGCTATAGATCTGTTGTCTGGAATTTATAGTGCTGGGGGGGAAGCTGCTCAGAAGACACAGTGTCCATTCTCCAGCTTGTATGGCCTCCTACCCCATGTACGGTCCCTGCTGAGCAGCCAACAATCCATTGGGGGCTAACCCTGCTCCAATTTCTGGGTGTTCTCCGGTGGGTGAGATGGCCTGCTACAGATCGGGGACCCCAATCATTCCACAGTCAGTGTTTATTCATCTCCAGCACATCAGGATTTCAGTGATCTGATCCGCAGACGGCAATCCTGAGAATGTGGCCTGCGATGGGTACATTCGGAATGTAGCTGGGAAATGAGTGTTATAAAGGGGTTGGGATCATTAGGTCAACCACTGAAGGTCGACACCCTAAAAAAAGCCAACATGGTATTTTGCCATGGAGAATGTCGATAGTCAAAAGGTCAACATGTGGTTTCCACATTGTCTTGCCCTGAACGTCGTCACAGTCAACATAGACACTACCGGGGCACCGCCTCCCGTCACATGGCTCGCTGCACTCGGCGCACTATTATATTCTCCCACCACGCCCTAGGGCAGTGACGGCTAACCTTGACACTCCAGCTGTTGTTGAACTACACACCCCAGCATGCCCTGCTACAGTTTTGCTATTTGGCCATGCTAAAACTGATGCAGGGCATGCTGGGATGTGTAGTTCAACAACAGCTGGAGTGTCCAGGTTAGCCGTCACTGCCCTAGTGGATGGTAGGGCATGAAATATCGCCTGTCGGCTCCCCAAAAAGTGAAATACCCTGTCAACCTTTTGAGGGTGTCGACCTCAGCTGCAATTACTGAGCAGTGGGACCTTCACATCCCTATCCACAAACACCAGAGGACGGCCCTCGGAGAGGCCTATTTATCATATAATATTCCCCAAAAGCCACCATTTTCAGGGGATAGTTGCAAATATTAAGTACTCCCCGAATGTATCAGGAGGGACCAGAGCAGTGTACAACACTATACAGCAGCGTTTCCCAGCCCCAGTCCTCGGATCTATAACAGGGCATGTTTTCCTGGTCTCCTCAGACCTGGAATGTAGCTGGAAAATTAAATGGGAAATGAGTGTTATAAAGGGGTTGGGATATGTAACCATAAGCCCCGAACACATTGGGTGATAAAATAAGTAATATTGTTAATTTCAGCCCTTGTTAGCGATGTCACTCAATATATCGGCCAGTGTGTACGCACAAACACAGACGGACGATGCGCTTTTCTGGGCATCTGATCACAGCAACAACTGTATTGCTCTGTAAGGGTGATTGGTGAACGTGGTCACCGTGGCAGAGGCAGCCAATGTGATTCTTCCAATTGTAGCGCTGTTTGCCGGGCGGCGGGGCGGGAAGCGCTGCTGAATTTGAAAACATATTGAAAAGACTGGCCACACGCTCTCAGCCAATCAGCATCCGGCCAGTCTTTAAAAAATATTTTCAAATTCAGCAGCACTTCCCGCCGCCTGGCAAATAGCGCCACAAGCTTCCAGCCGCCTCTGCCCGGACTCGCTGCTGCGCATAGGTGTGGGGTCCAGGGACTGGCAGCGGCGGGATGCATTGGCACAGTGCCACAGGCGCCCCGCTGTCTCTCCCCCTCCTCCCCCCCCCCCCCCCCTCACACCAGAAAATGTAGGAACTAGGCTGATGTGAAAGGGGCCAACCCGGGAATGTCCCTGCTTTATCCGTAGACTGTATTCCTGGGTAAGTCCCTGCATTTTCCAGTGTGAAAGGGGTATAAGGAGACAATAATCCTGATGGACATACAGCAAGGCTCTGCCTCTAGCGGCATACATCCAGCTGCGGCAGATCAGTGTCCAATCAGGTGCCTTTTACAACCAGTTCCCTCCCAATTTCTGCAGCCAAATAAAAATAAACTGTGCAGCAAAGAACTAAACAAGAGCATTGTATTGTACGTGGAAAACACAACAAACACGTATGTTCTATATACTCCGCCACGCAGTAACAATGCAGAGTGAGCAGGAGGAAGTGCTCGTGTAAATAGACGTCCATTAATATGAATGAAGCATTGATTTACATGTTCTTCAGAATGATAATATTGTATTGTTTCATTTACTTCTGTACTGGGAAAGGAAATTATGATTAAGTTCCATATTCTGGAGCCTGTTATTTTTAGGTTGTGCCATTTCCGTGTGTGTGTGTTTGTGTGTGTGAGAGAGAGAGAAAGAGAGGGGACGTTTGCTGCTACTAGACAGGGGGCAAATGGGACAGATGAGGATGGTATCCAGCTTGTGTTACCCAGAATTACCACCCAGCTGCCTATATTGTGGAACCGCAAAGGTGACTGGGGCGAATGTTGGCCGCATGCAGAGTATTTAAGACGCTTCTCCACAATATATATGAAAAATAATTCTGCTTATACGAAAATATATATATTGTGTGTGCGCACCAGATGGCGAGTCACGTGATGCTGGACACTGCGCTACCTATTGATCCTACGCCCGGATTTATTTACGCAGATTGGAAAGAAAGGTTTTCTGGGGTGGGACAATAACCAGTTTATCTGGGTCTGATGAAAAATATTTAAATATTATTTAATTAGAAAAAAAAAGTATATTTCAGTCCTGGTACTAGTTCATGATTATAACCGGTGTTACCGTTGCCGCTGCCTATGGGGCGCAAACCCTCTAACACAAGGCCAGGAGCATAGAAACGCATAGCCCCGATATAATGAATGGGAGATCCGGCACCTCTCTCTCTCATGCCAAGGTGCATGCTCCTGAAAAGGGGGAGTGGCCTCACAACAGTTTTGCGATTGCGAGTCACACCTCCCATTTGCCATCACCGGGGGCATCACATGACTTCCCCTCACACACTTGCGGTTTCCCTGACACTCCCAGATAACAGCCGCTCACCATGGAATGATTGTGGGTGACGCGGGTGTGCGGGGGGGGGCAGCTGACGTCAGCACAGGGCGCTCGCAGATCAGAGACACCATAGAGGAGAAATCATTAGTTTGTCACAGACCATTGAAGCTGCAAATGGACGATTCTGCAAATCACTGCGAGCGGCGTTTGGTCCACAGGCAACGCTGTGAAATTTGTAGCATTGCGTGTGGACCAGAACAAGGTCCATTATCTCTCTCTGTATCTCTCTCACACACATGCGCTATATCTCTGTATCTCTCACACACACTCGCTATCTCTCTCTATCTCTCACACACACTCGCTATCTCTCTGTATCTCTCTCTTACACACACGCTCTCTCTCTGTATATCTCTCACACACACACGCTATCTCTCTGTATATCTCTCACACACACACACATGCGCTGTCTGTCACACGCACACGCTATCTCTGTATCTCTCTCACACACACACGCTGTCTCTGTATCTCTCTCTCACACACACACACACGCTATCTCTCTGTCTCTCTCACACGCACACGCTGTCTCTGTATCTCTCTCTCACACACACACACACGCTATCTCTCTGTCTCTCTCACACACACACACATTATCTCTCTGTATCTCTCTCACACACACACACGCTATCTCTCTGTATCTCTCACACACGCATGCGCGCGCTATCTCTCTGTATCTCTTACACACGCACACGCTATCTCTCTGTATCTCTAACACGCACACACTATCTCTCTATCTCTCACATGCAGACGCTATCTCTCTGTATCTCTCTCTCTGTATCTCTCACACGCACACGCTATCTCTCTATCTCTCTCTCCCACGCACACGCTATCTCTCTGTATCTCTCACACGCAGACGCTATCTCTCTGTATCTCTCTCTCATACACGCACACGCTATCTATCTGTATCTCTCACACGCACACGCAATCTCTCTGTATCTCTCACACACACACACACGCTATCTCTCTATCTCTCTCTCCCACGCACACGCTATCTCTCTGTATCTCTCACACGCAGACGCTATCTCTCTGTATCTCTCTCTCATACACGCACACGCTATCTATCTGTATCTCTCACACGCACACGCAATCTCTCTGTATCTCTCACACACACACACACGCTATCTCTATTTATCTCTCACACGCAGATACTATCTCTCTGTATCTCTCTATCTCACACACACACACACACACACACGCGCTATCTCTCTGTATCTCTCTCTCTCACACACACACACACACTATCTCTCTGTATCTCTCACACGCAGACGCTATCTCTCTGTATCTCTCTCTCTCACACACACACACACTATCTCTCTGTATCTCTCTCTCTCACACACACACACACACTATCTCTCTGTATCTCTCACACGCAGACGCTATCTCTCTGTATCTCTCTCTCATACACGCACACGCTATCTATCTGTATCTCTCACACGCACACGCGATCTCTCTGTATCTCTCTCTCACACACGCACGCTATCTCTCTGTATCTCTCACACACACACGCTATCTCTATTTATCTCTCACACGCAGATACTATCTCTCTGTATCTCTCTCTCTCACACACACACACACACACGCTATCTCTCTGTATCTCTCTCTCACACACACACACTATCTCTCTGTATCTCTAACACACACGCTATCTCTCTCTCATACATGCTATCTCTCTGTATCTCTCTCTCACACACACACACACACACACTATCTCTCTGTATCTCTAACACACACGCTATCTCTCTCTCATACATGCTATCTCTCTGTATCTCACACACACACACTATCTCTCTGTATCTCACACACACACACGCTATCTCTCTGTATCTCTCTCACACACACACGCTATCTCTCTGTATCTATCTCACACACACACGCTATCTCTGTATCTCTCACACACACACACACTATCTCTCTGTATCTCTCTCTCTCACACACACACTATCTTTCTGTATCTCTCACACACACACTATCTCTCTGTATCTCTCACACACACGCTATCTCTCTGTATCTCTCTATCTCACACACACGCTATCTCTCTGTATCTCTCTCTCACACACACACACACACACTATCTCTCTGTATCTCTCACACACACGCTATCTCTCTGTATCTCTCTATCTCACACACACACACACGCTATCTCTCTGTATCTCTCTCTCACACACACACACACTATCTCTCTGTATCTCTAACACACACGCTATCTCTCTCTCATACATGCTATCTCTCTGTATCTCACACACACACACTATCTCTCTGTATCTCACACACACACACGCTATCTCTCTGTATCTCTCTCACACACACACGCTATCTCTCTGTATCTATCTCACACACACACGCTATCTCTGTATCTCTCACACACACACACACTATATCTCTGTATCTCTCTCACACACACACTATCTTTCTGTATCTCTCTCACACACACACACACACACACACACACACAATCTCTCTGAAACCCTCACACACACGCTATCTCTCTGTATCTCTCTATCTCACACACACGCTATCTCTCTGTATCTCTCTCTCACACACACACACTATCTCTCTGTATCTCTCACACACACGCTATCTCTCTGTATCTCTCTCTCTCACACACACACACACGCTATCTCTCTGTATCTCTCTCTCACACACACACACACACTATCTCTCTGTATCTCTCACACACACACACGCGCTATCTCTCTGTATCTCACACACACACACACATGCTATCTCTGTATCTCTTACACGCACACACGCTATCTCTCTGTATCTCTCTCACACACACACGCTATCTCTATCTCTCACACACACACACGCTATCTCTCTATCTCTCACACACACACATGCTATCTCTCTGTATCTCTCACACACACACACACACACATGCTATCTCTCTGTATCTCTCACACACACACATGCTATCTCTCTGTATCTCTCTCACACGCACACACACACACACACGCTATCTCTCTGTATCTCTCTCACACACACACACACACGCTATCTCTCTGTATCTCTCTCACACACACACACACACACACACGCTATCTCTCTCACGCACACACACACACGCTATCTCTCTGTATCTCTCACACACACACATGCTATCTCTCACACACACACGCTATCTCTCTGTATCTCTCTGTATCTCTCTCACACGCACACACATGCTATCTCTGTATCTCTCTCACGCACGCATGCGCACAGCGTCTATTCTCATATGAAAATGAGGTAGCGGCTAATTAGCATAAGCCACACCCTCATTTGCATATGCCCCTCCCCCTTTCCGGGCTCTCATCTTCATCATCACAGAAGTTGGGAGGTATGCACTATCACTCTGTATCTCTCACACACACGCTATCTCTCTATCTCTCACACACGCTATCTCTCTATCTCTCACACACGCTATCTCTCTGTATCTCTCTCACACACACACACGCTATCTCTCTATCTCTCACACACACACGCTATCTCTCTATCTCTCACACACACGCTATCTCTCTGTATCTCTCTCACACACACACACGATATCTCTCTATCTCTCACACACACACGCTATCTCTCTCTCTCACACACACGCTATCTCTCTGTATCTCTCTCACACACACACACGCTATCTCTCTATCTCTCACACACACACACTATCTCTCTATCTCTCTCACACGCTATCTCTCTGTATCTCTCTCTCTCACACACACACACACACACACACGCTATCTCTCTGTATCTCTCTCACACACACACACATGCTATATCTCTGTATCTCTCTCACACACATGCTATCTCTCTGTATCTCTCTCACACACACACACACACACACACTATCTCTCTGTATCTCTCTCACACACACACACACACGCTATCTCTCTGTATCTCTTACACACACACACACGCTATCTCTCTGTATCTCTCTCTCACACACACACGCTATCTCTCTGTATCTCTCACACGCACACATGCTATCTTTCTGTATCTCTCTCTCTCACACACACACACACACACTATCTCTCTGTATCTCTCTCACACACACACACACACACGCTATCTCTCTGTATCTCTCTCTCACACACACATGCTATCTCTCTATCTCTCACACACGCTATCTCTCTATCTCTCACACACACGCTGGGCGAAATGTAATAGGGTGTGATTTTTTAGACATGTGCGATTTTTGGTCAAAAACGGCCGAAATCGCACATTTTCCGAAAATCGCACATTTAATAGGTTGAAAATCGCGGTAAAAAATCGCACTTTTTACCGCGAAATCGCACTTTTAGAAGTGCGATTTTTAGTCACATTTCAATTCGCATCCAGATGTTTTCCCATTATAAAGTATACAACTCGCAAATGTAATAGGGTGCGATTTTTGGTCAATGTTACCAAAAATCGCAAAAAAAATAGACCAGGTTCTGACAGGCGAATTTGACAGAACCATGCACAGATCATTGAGATCTGTGCATGGTTCTGTTAATAAAAATGTGTAAAAGTGTTTTTATAAAAAAAAAAACGGCGTGGGGTCCCCCCTCCTAAGCATAACCAGCCCCGGGCTCATTGAGCCGGACCTGGTTCCAAAAATACGGGGGAACAAAAAGCATAGGGGTCCCCCGTATTTCTGAAACCAGCCCCGGACTCTTGGACCGGTCCTGGTTCCAAAAATACGGGGGACAAAAAATCTGGGGGTCCCCCGTATTTTGAAACCAGCACCGGGCTCCAACAGCCCGCGGTGTCATGCCACAGCCGGGGGACACTTTTTATACAAGGTCCCCCGGCCAAAACATGAGCACCGTGGCTGGTCAGCCTTGGATGGGGTACCTGGAGGAGTGGGGACCCCCCCAATAAAGGGGTCCCCCCCCCCAGGCTTCACCCGTCCAGGGCTGAAGCCCGGGGCTGTCACCGGCGTCCGTGGCCAGTGGACGCCGGCCTGATAGGGTTAAATCCATCATACATATCATTACATTGCTTTTTACCGGCGAACTACAAGTGCCAGCAGACCTCCCCCGCAAGCTGGGACTTGGAGAACCACAAGTCCCAGCATGCAGGGCATTAATGGGCCCACTGGGACTTGTAGTCCACCTGTAAAAAGAATGTTTATAAAAAACACACACACAGAGAAGTACAAGTTTATTACACACACACACCTCAATTTTACACCAGCATACTTACCATTCCTGGATCCAGCGCTGGTCTGGCTGCTTTACAGCCGCCTCCCCCCGCACTGACAGGCAGCGGGGAGAATCGGCTTTCTCCGTTGCCTGTCACCGGCTTTCTCCGTAGCTTCTGTAGCTCTGTTCCAGTGCTACAGAGGCTGAGAGCGTGATTGGCTGAGCTACAGTATGCGTCTCCATGGAGACGCATAGCTCAGCCAATCAGGACTGAGCTATGCGTCTCCATGGAGACGCATACTGTAGCTCAGCCAATCACGCTCTCAGCCTCTGTAGCACTGGGACAGAGCTACAGAAGCTACGGAGAAAGCCGGTGACAGGCAACGGAGAAAGCGGTTCTCCCCGCTGCCTGTCAGTGCGGGGGGAGCCGGCTGTAAAGCAGCCAGACCAGCGCTGGATCCAGGAATGGTAAGTAACGCTGGTGTAAAATTGAGGTGTGTGTGTGTAATAAACTTGTACTTCTCTGTGTGTGTGTTTTTTATAAACATTCTTTTTACAGGTGGACTACAAGTCCCAGCGGGCCCATTAATGCCCTGCATGCTGGGACTTGTGGTTCTCCAAGTCCCAGCATGCGGGGGAGGTCTGCTGGCACTTGTAGTTCGCCGGTAAAAAGCAATGTAATGATATGTATGATGGATTTAACCCTATCAGGCCGGCGTCCACTGGCCACGGACGCCGGTGACAGCCCCGGGCTTCAGCCCTGGACGGGTGAAGCCTGGAGGGGGGGACCCCTTTATTGGGGGGGGTCCCCACTCCTCCAGGTACCCCGTCCAAGGCTGACCAGCCACGGTGCTCATGTTTTGGCCGGGGGACCTTGTATAAAAAGTGTCCCCCGGCTGTGGCATGACACTGCGGGCTGTTGGAGCCCGGTGCTGGTTTCAAAATACGGGGGACCCCCAGATTTTTTGTCCCCCGTATTTTTGGAACCAGGACCGGTCCAAGAGTCCGGGGCTGGTTTCAGAAATACGGGGGACCCCTATGCTTTTTGTCCCCCCGTATTTTTGGAACCAGGTCCGGCTCAATGAGCCCGGGGCTGGTTATGCTTAGGAGGGGGGACCCCACGCCATTTTTTTTTTTACTTTTTTTTTTTTAGCACAAAATCGCATTTATGAAAATGCGCACATTTTCATGACTGAAAATGCGCACATTTTCATGACTAAAAATCGCGGCAAATCGCATTTTTTGCCGCTAATTCGCATCTCATTACATATGCGAATTCGCGGCAAAAAACGCGATTTTTAAAGGTGCGATTTGGTGCGATTTTTTTTTAGTCTAAAAAAACGCACCCTATTACATTTCGCCCGCTATCTCTCTGTATCTCTCACACACACACACGCTATCTCTCTATCTCTCACACACACACACGCTATCTCTCTATCTCTCTCACACGCTATCTTTCTGTATCTCTCTCTCTCACACACACACACGCTATATCTCTGTATCTCTCTCACACACACACACACACTATCTCTCTGTATCTCTCACACACACACACACACACACGCTATCTCTCTGTATCTCTCTCACACACATACACACACGCTATCTCTCTGTATCTCTCTCACACGCACACACATGCTATCTCTGTATCTCTCTCACGCACGCATGCGCACAGCGTCTATTCTCGTATGAAAATGAGGTAGCGGCTAATTAGCATAAGCCACACCCTCATTTGCATACGCCCCTCCCCCTTTCCGGGCTCTCATCTTCATTATCACAGAAGTTGGGAGGTATGCACTATCTCTCTGTATCTCTCTCTCACACACACGCTATCTCTCTATCTCTCACACACACACTATCTCTCTGTATCTCTCTCACACACACACACGCTATCTCTCTATCTCTCACACACACACGCTATCTCTCTATCTCTCTCACACGCTATCTCTCTGTATTTCTCTCACACACACACACACACACATGCTATATCTCTGTATCTCTCTCACACACATGCTATCTCTCTGTATCTCTCTCACACACACACACGCTATCTCTCTGTATCTCTCTCACACACACACACGCTATCTCTCTGTATCTCTCTCTCACACACACACGCTATCTCTCTGTATCTCTCACACGCACACATGCTATCTTTCTGTATCTCTCTCACACACACACACACACGCTATCTCTCTGTATCTCTCTCTCACACACACATGCTATCTCTCTATCTCTCACACACGCTATCTCTCTATCTCTCACACACACGCTATCTCTCTGTATCTCTCACACACACACACACACACGCTATCTCTCTATCTCACACACACGCTATCTCTCTCTCACACGCTATCTCTCTGTATCTCTCTCTCTCTCACACACACACACACGCTATCTCTCTGTATCTCTCTCTCTCACACACACACACACATGCTATATCTCTATCTCTCTCACACACATGCTATCTCTCTGTATCTCTCTCACACACACACACTATCTCTCTGTATCTCTCACACACACACACACACACGCTATCTCTCTGTATCTCTCTCACACACACACACACACTATCTCTCTGTATCTCTCTCACACACACACGCTATCTCTCTGTATCTCTCTCTCACACACACACGCTATCTCTCTGTATCTCTCACACGCACACATGCTATCTTTCTGTATCTCTCACACACACACACGCTATCTCTCTGTATCTC
The DNA here is from genome assembly GCF_055691185.1 of Crinia signifera. Lineage (NCBI taxonomy): Eukaryota > Metazoa > Chordata > Amphibia > Anura > Myobatrachidae > Crinia > Crinia signifera. Next base: position 13,892,379 of record NC_139225.1, on the reverse strand, counting down.
TCTCACACGCACACATGCTATCTTTCTGTATCTCTCACACACACACACGCTATCTCTCTGTATCTCTTTCACACACACACACGCTATATCTCTGTATCTCTCACACACACACACACACACACACACTCTCCCTCTATCTCTCCCTATGAGGGTTATTCTGGTTCACTCCTCCTGGCAAATTCCTTCTCAAATGGACAAAACCATGTGCACTGCAGATGGGGCAAAGTGATATCTATATTGCAGTGTAAAAATAAAGCAGTCAGGGGCCTTCCACATCCATCCCAATCCAGAGCCCTCAACACCCATCCAGCCCCAGAAAGACCCCCTACAGCTTGGGGACCACAGGAGAAAGGTGTGGGAACGGCCGCGGAGTCGGGGAACTTTATGTGAGGTCCCTGCGGATTGCGGCCTAGTACCCCCTAGGAGCCGGGGCCTCGATTTCTTCTGCTGCCCGCCGGGGACGAATCCAGCCCAGGAATATCTCCCACAGCGCCAGGCTACCCTGAACAGCCTCTTGGAGAGCTCCCCCCAACCCATCTCAGCCCATTGTAAGCTCGGCAGCCCCGCATCTAAGGTAGGGGGAGCCGCCGGGAGTATCAGAGCCTGTGTCGCGGCCGCCATCTTGGAGGTGGCGCGGCACGACAAGGCCTAGCCAGCGGCCCCCGCAAAGTTCGGCGGACCCCCACCACCTAAACTCCCCCTGCATAGAGGCGCATAGCCGTAGGTTAATACCTCCGCTGGGAGGGAGGAGGGGTCCCCCAGACTCCGGCAGTTCCCGAATCGCGGCCGCCATATTGAAGGTGGCGGCCGCGTTTATCAGTGAATTAAGGGATGTGCCAGCGGGGAGAAGTGGTTTAACTGCTTCCCCCCCCCCCCTTTTTTATCCTCTCTTCCCTACATACAGGGGATACCCCCCAGAGCCCAGTACTGGCCTATCACCCCGCCGCCCTAAGGCCCAGGTAGCGGACGCCATATTGGCAGTGGCACACACAGAGGAGTGGCACCCTACAGCACAAAAGCATCCCCCCACCTACTGGGCACATGTAAGGTCTGCTGGCCCCCTGCAATAGGCCCCCAGAAAGTACATTGGGCCCTTCTCTGCATCAGCCCCGACGTGAGAATTTATTTTGGCAGGTATTAGATTTATTTTGTCACACAATCACTTTTTATTTGATCACTGTCACTACCAACAGGTCCTCGGTACAGCGATGGGGACTAGGTTCGCTCCCAGCTTTGCAAACATCTACATGGGGCAATTTGAAGATCAATATATTTGGAGGGGGGGCTGGGATGCGAACCTGGTCCTCTATGGTCGCTATATCGACGACCTGTTCTTTATTTGGCACGGTAGCACTGATTCAGTTAATAATTTTGTTATGCACCTTAACAATAATACTTATGGTTTATCCTTCACCCATTCACATCACCCTACACATATGAGTTTTCTTGATGTCACGGTGGAGGTGGTGGAGGGAGCCATAGCAGTCAAAGGTTACAAAAAGCCAGTTGACGTTTGTAGTTTTATCCCCTACACCAGCAACCACAAAAAAAGCTGGCTTAACAACGTTCCAAAGAGCCAAATACACAGGATAAGGCGCAACTGCACCTCGGACACCCAATTTGTAGAACAAATGAGCAGCCTCTTGGAGGAGTTCAAAAAACGTGAATATCCCCAACCTGTTCTTACCGAGGCTCTGGAGTACGCTGGCACCCTAAATCGCAATGAGATCATTGCCAATAGCAACAAACAAGGCCCCAATTTTAGAGCTAAAAGAGTGGACAAATTTAAAGATGGAGGTAAAAACAGACTATGCTTCATCTCAAAACACAATGTAGCCGCCAATAAAATCTCTAACATAATAAAGAAAAACTACAAATTACTCAGTACTGACCCGATACTGAGTGCCACCTTGGAAAAAGAACCAACCGTTATATTTAAACGTGCACGCAACTTAAAAAATATTTTAGCACCAAGCTTTTTTGAGGGTTCTATAGAGAAGAAAACTGGAGTCATACAAAGCACTATAGCAGGACCAAAAATAACAGGTTTTTTCAGGTGCAATCATGCCCAGTGTATGACCTGCAAACATGTAATGAACAAAACTCAAAAAATCACAGCTTCAAATCATGAAAAAACTTATAACATAGAGACGTTCATCAATTGTACAACCAATTATGTAATCTATTTACTAATATGTCCCTGTAACACCTACTATGTAGGACGCACTATTCGCCCCCTCAAGACTAGAGTCTTGGAACATAGGAGGAACATAGTGAAGAAACTCATGAACCACAGTGTACCCCGCCACTTTGCAGAACATCATGGTGGGGACCCTGTGGGGCTTAAAGTGATAGGTTTGGAACATATAGCTCACACCAGCCGTGGAGGAGATCGCTTCAGGACTCTATGTCGACAGGAGGCGGCATGGATCCTGAAGTTACAAACTCTTAAACCCCACGGTATGAATGAGACTATTGATCTGGAATTCATCTAAATCATCTAAATAATCTAATAACAAATCCTCTGATAAACCTCTAAAAATCCATAAATTAATAAATAACAAAAACCCTGTCTAAAAAACTGTGTATTCCTTACTTCATAAACTATTAAAGATTGCTAAAAATTGATAAAAATCGATAAAAACTGTTTTTATATAATAAAAAAACTCTGTTATATATAATAAAAAAATCGTTAAAAAACATAAAAAATTGTTTAGAATCACATAAAATTATTATATTGGCCTCTGTATTAAAGAATAAGTAACTCTCCACTTTTGTGTATAAATATACAAAAAGAACTAACTCAAAAATGTTCCATTGAAATAATGAATGATCTTTTCGCACTCTCTCCACTGTCTCTCTTATGTGTATGCTCCAAAATCTACCATATCACCGTTCCATCATGATATGGGATCTAACCTAATATTGGGTAAATCTGTATCTCTCAGATATTTTACTGGTCTCAAATGTGAGATGCAAGTGTTCGAATATTCACCTAATGCATTGTTATAAGCATTTGAACATCTTATTCTACATGCATAGAGAATAATAGTGCTATATTTATCTGTTGATATGTACTCTTTTGCATATACCAGAATGGATACATGCGTGCATACCATTTATCTTGAATATGCACGCATGATCTAACGTACTCTCTTTGTATGCCTCTGTGTCTAAATATCAATGTAGGCTGCACACATGTTTTAGCGATATACTATAAATTGCAATAAAGAAAAATAATTTTTGATCTTGATGTGATATGATGTAATATTTGCGCATTTGCTGTGCGGGGTGTTTAGCCTAGCTCTCTAGGTCTCTGTTACTCTATTTTTTAGATATATCTATGGGTTTTAAAACATATCTTACCCATAGTAGAAACCATCTATAGGCTTGAAAACAGTCGGATGCAAAACAATGTGATATTATATTAAAGATGCATTCTATATGATGAAGGACTTTATTAATAGTCTGTCAGTGTGGCTTTTCTAAAATCAGGATACGAACAAATATTTGAGGTGTGTATCTTACGGACACACCAAAATATAACGGGAAATGCAATGCGCGCCCCTGGAAATGCCTGTATACACTATAAGACCTATGTGTACCAGCAATCGTATCTGCTATACTATATAGTGCTGTTCCAAAATGTATCTTGTATCTGCAGAATTATAATTGCTTTATTATTCTTATATCCATTTTTTATTTTTACTTTTATTTTTATTTTTTTATTTTATTTTATTTTCATTTATTTTTATTTTTATTTTTATTCCTACTATTCTTTTGTTGATTTAATTTTATTGTAATTATATGCATATATTATATATGCAAGCATGTGCTAACAGAACTGATCGCTATCCGTGCAGTAAACAGTAAAATAAGAAAGCTGTAATGATTGCTGCAGCTGAGCTTTAAAGTGAAACACCGTAATGAAGCTGCTAACTGTGTGGTCATAGTCAACTGACCACACACACCTGTGTATAAAATCAAGGTATAAAACCGGCCCACATAGCTGCACCTCTTATCCCCAATTGAAAAAGCTGCCGTAGTGCGGCGAAACGCGTCTTGGACCTGAGCCCCGCTGCTGCCATTTGAAACAGTGGACCTGGAGGTAAATACTCAATTACGGAGTCTTATTATATTCACCCAACCTCGGTCTCTGGCAATCACGTACGGGCGCAGCAGTGGCTTTTAACGGAAGACGGCAGCAGACACTGAACTCTCTGCAAAGATACAGCCGCCCCGTGTCTCTGGTGGAGCGCAAGAGACCGACACTTTCAAATAGCCTTTGCCCGCGTCAGTGTTTAGCGGCTTGTGTTTGGCTGTCTGGCCGGCACAGCCGCTCCACTA